>NC_079976.1:22472616-22580323 GCF_029852145.1 Microplitis mediator
TTCTAAAATTAAAATTATGTACATAATGAAAATGGTAGAATTTTCATTATGTACATAATAAAACTTCTAAAATTAAAATTATGTACATAATGAAAATGGTAGAATTAAAATTATGTACATAATGAAAATGGTAGAATTAAAATTATGTACATAATAAAAATGCTAGAATTAAAATTATGTACATAATGAAAATGGTAGAATTAAAATTATGTACATAATGAAAATGGTAGAATTAAAATTATGTACATAATAAAAATGCTAGAATTAAAATTATGTACATAATGAAAATGGTAGAATTAAAATTATGTACATAATGAAAATGCTAGAATTAAAATTATGTACATAATGAAAATTCTTGAATTAAAATTATGTACATAATGAAAATTCTAGAATTAAAATTATGTACATAATGAAAATTCTAGAATTAAAATTATGTACATAATGAAAATGCTAGATTTAAAATTATGTACATAATAAAAATATAATAATTATATTTATATGCTATCATAATATTTATATATCTAATTATTATTATGTAGCACAATAATTTTTATTAGCTTAGTTATTTTTATGCCATTGGAAAATATTTAGTTGGAATTAAATTTATGTTGGAAGATAATAAAAATTCGTCCGTGACAATAAAAATTATGTTAGTACATAATAAAAATTTTTAAATTTAAATTATGACTGTACATAATATTATTCTCAATTAAAATTATGAGCTGTGACATAAAGTTTTTTCATTAATTTTTTTTTATATCAACGCATAATAAAATTAAACCATTTCGTTTATGTAGGGAAAGAAATTTTAATGTTCGAGTTATTATTATGTACTAGCATAATTTTAAATATTTCTATTGTCGAAAAGTTTGGTGAACCGAATAGATATTTAGTCTACACATAATTATAATACAATGTTTTTTTTTATGTGGGGACATAATAAAATTTATATATTATTATGTCCCGACATAATAATAAATAATTAAATTTATCTCTGAACATAATGATAACTTAGAATATTTTGTATCTCCTACTATGCATTTTGATTTAATTTTATGTCGGGACATAATAATATATAAATTTTATTATGTCCCCACATAAAAAAAAATATAATTTAAAATATTTCTTCAAATTTAAAAAATAGAATTATTTTTTATTTAGATGAAAAATTTTATAGCATTAAATAGTAAAACGGCGTGCCATAAATCGCTGCGATTTTTCTTTCTTAGTGCCCCGAAGCTTTAAATTTATCGATTTTGTCAAAAATCACCATAATTGGTAGTTTCTCGGTTTTTGTTCATTTTTTCGATTTGAAAATGGTTTTTTTACCGATAATCTTTATTTCTTGGATCAAAAAGATCGATTATCGAAAAAAATTGAAAAAAAAATTTTTTTTTTTCAAAATTTTTTTTTTTGTTGTATCTGCAATGACTCATCATTGTCAAAAAAAATTCCTAAAATTTTTTTTACAGCCGGCATTAGAGTTACCCAAAGGGTATGTTTGTTAAGTTGACATTTGAAGCAGATGCAGTTACAGCGGTAAAAAAAATTTTAGGAATTTTTTTTGACAATGATGAGTCATTGCAGATACAACGAAAAAAAAAATTTTGAAAAAAAAAAAATTTTATTCAAAATTTTTTTTTTCTCAATTTTTTTCGATAATCGATCTTTTTGATCCAAGAAATGAAGATTATCGGTAAAAAAACCATTTTCAAATCGAAAAAATGAACGAAAACCGAGAAACTACCCATTATGGTGATTTTTGACAAAATCGATAAATTTAAAGCTTCGGGGCACTAAGAAAGAAAAATCGCAGCGATTTGAAATTTCCAGGGTTTTTTCAGGACACTTTGAGGTTGAAAAAAAGTCAAAGATATCCTTTGTTCATCCGTTATATCCAAAGTTATAGCAAGATTTCCGAATATCCTTAAATTTGTGAATTTTGACCTGTTTTTTACCAAACAATATCGCTTTAAAAAAAATTTTTCTATCAAATGCCACTAATTTTGCCTTATAAAGAATGTTTTCCAGTTTTAAAAACCCTGCTTCCATTCTCTGTACGACCAATACATCCGGAGTTATTGATTATCAAACCCAAAATGGACTTTTTTGCTTTGATCAATGATAACTCGGCGCCAAATCGTCGTAGAGACTTTTTAAGGCCACCAAATTAAAGGGCATAAAATTTCCGAGAAAAGTCAGACAGTCGGATTATTCAAAAAAATTTATTGTTGCCCATAGAGGTATTGAAAGACCAGCAAAAATTTTGAAAATTTTTTTTTCGTTGGTTTTCTTATGATTACTCCGGAACCACACATGATAAAAAATTTTGAGGTCCAGATCTAAAAACTAGAAACTTGAGGCTGCAATTTGCTTTTTTTTATTTTTTTTATACGACCATTTTTCACCGAGTTACAGCATGTTGAAAATCACCTAAAAATTTCGGATTTTTTTTCTATCCCTTAATTTCTGTGACCAGTGTATATTTCGCGGTTGATAAATGATCGGCTGAAGGTCGATTCGCCCGGGAGTATTTGAATACTCAGCTGTATACGGTTCCCGAGTCGAAATTTAACTTCTCTTTAAGTACTCAATATACTTAAATGCTCCTATTTTAGTACTTGAGATTCTTAAGTGGACCTAAATAAGTATTTTCCATACTATATACTCTTATTAGGTCCTATGGACTCTAAAAAATCGAAATTTAACGTCTTTAAAAAACCTATACAAACTATTCATTATCATTAGGTAGGATAAATTCTAAACTTTCTAATTAAGACTAAAGTATCCTAAATATAAAGAATCGTCAACTCCTAAATAAGTTCTTTAAATTCTATGTTACATTTTTTTCCTTATTGAACATCTTTCAGTGAACCTAACTAAACCCTATGAGTACTCTATGCGCTAAATAGCGCCTAAAGATTTTATAACAGAAAAAAATCATCTTGTTTTTCAAATCTAAAGGAACTAGTTATACTTATTAAGTGCTAAAGATTCTGTAAAAGAGAAAAATTAAATTAAAATAATAACATTTAATTTTCACATTCTTAATAACGAATTTTTATTGAATAATTTATTTGTTTATTAATAATGAAGAAAATAATAAAAAAGACACTTTTGACCATGATTCTCCAAAATAAAAAAAAAACAAAAAGACTTACATCATCAGACAGTGAGGTAACAATTCAAGATTTACCTGATCTTAATTCAAATGAAGAAAATAATTAATAATAATAATTTAAATTATATTAATCATATAATGCAAAATCATAAAATATAAAACTACTTTGATAAGAAAAGAAAAAAAAACTAACTAACTAATAAATAAAAATTCATTTCAATATCTAATAAATCTCTATGATAAATTTCATTTTTTAATTTTACATTATTAAAAATGTATGTAAAGTTTTTTTTTGTAGGTTTATGCTATTTTTAAGCCGAAAAATTTTTATCAAGAAAATTCACTTTTCAGAGTATAACTTGCAAACAAAATTTCCATATCTTAAATCTCCTTGTATTATTTTTGCTCAAAACTTTCCATCAGTTATTTAAAAATTTTTTAAAAATTGGTAAACTGTCTTACTCGTTAAGTCTGTTTTAATTATAAGTAATCCAAGTAAATATAAAAACTGCACGAGCCTATTCTGGATATAATTTAGAATTTCTAGGGCTTAATTCGAATGTTGAGTATTGATAGGTTCTACCAAATATAGTAGAACCATAGATCTAGTAGGTCCTAATGAATAATGTAGAATTCCTAGGTCTTAATTAGGATATGGAGTACATATAGGTTTTCTAAAAATACCTTGACCATTATAGAATAAATCGGATTTGATAAAATTCTGGAGTATGCTTAGGCTCTAAAAAGTATTTAAAATTTTAAATTTTTACGCCTATTTAACGACTGAACGTGTCATTTTTTCCCGTAACCGACATTTAGAGGTTTTATATAGGAGTTGTTTTTTTATAGAAAATAAGTACTCAGTAAGTCCTTTTCGTTCTTAATTTTAGAATTTCTAGGTTCTAGAAAGGTTTAAAATTTCGACTCGGGTTGGGATTTTAAGAAGGATTTATAATTGGGTAAACTTGAACTGATACTAATGTTAGTTACAATAAATGATACTTATTGATATTAATTTATAACAAATGTGTATTTTTAATGACAGGTAACTATTACAAACATCCAATTGATTCGTAGCTCTGAGTAGATCTGACTTGAAATTATTTCTCGTCCCAACAACTACTTCCTAAGGGGTGGAGCGAGTGGAGCCTTATCTCGTAGTGGTGGTGGCAAGTCGACCCCCTCATTGGTCTCTTTGCTATGACGTCAAGGTTGGGTTCTGATGTAGGAGGGACTTCCCTCTCTGCTACAATGAAGCTCTTTCCTCTGCTTCCAAACGTATAGCCAGCTGCTGCTTTACCTCTGTAAGCTGAGTTTCTCCGAAGGTAGTACCATTTTATGATTGGGTTTTCCAAGTTTCCAAGGCTCGAGTATTACAATTTTATTAGGGTTTCTTTAATCAGCTTAAGTACCCAAACTTTTTTTACATGTATTACTTAAAATCAAAAGGGATAATAACAAATTTCAACAATTGCTTACTTTAGAGTATAATAGCTTAAAATATACAAATACTTCTCGTAAACTTGAGTTTTCTAAGTCTTACATTTAAACTAAAATATTTATATTCCTTTACAAAACCTTTTTCGATGAGTGACCGGATGTTAAAATTATTTGGGTCTCTATTGTAAGCGGGGTTTTCCCAACGAATATTAGTGAAATCTAAAAATTTCTAGGGTTTTTAGACGTACATTAAGCTGTAAAATCACCTGGCAACATTGACCGTTCCATCAATATTTGCAAAGTAGCGATAAGTTGACTAAAAAGCCAGAAAATGGCCATTTTTTGGGGTTTTTCAAATTGATATAAAGGATGGAAAAAAATTTTCTTTTGAAAAAATCGAAAATGGAGCTTGTAGGAAATTTATTTAAGTTTCTTAAACTACCCTTCAAATTATTGTGCGGCCATTAGTTGATGAGATATCGATAATCAAAGACAAAAGGATCCTTTTTCATTTGAAGGCTGATATCTCAGCAGCAAATTATCGTACAGAGAAACAACAAAAAGGGAATTGTAGCTGAATAAATTTCCTAAACGAGCTATAAATTGGTTTTTTCGAAAAAAATTTTCCCGGCCCCGTAGACCTAAAAAACAAAACTAAAAAATTTGGAAAAAATTTTGTCTCGACCTTTTTCTTATGATTCCGCAAAAACCGTGGCTTAGAAAATTATTTTGCTGAAAGATCTTTAAACTAGAGATTTCAAGCTTCAATTTACTTTCTTTTATTTTTTCGATACGATCATTTTTCACAAAAATACAGCCTTCCAAAAATCACTAAGAAATTTATATAATTTTCTTGTCCCTTTAATTTGTTGGATAAGTATAGTTTCTTCTACAGTAATAATTTCGGGCCCACATTGAAATAAAAAATTGCAACTATCGTTATTTTTTGGAAAGTATAAAAGTCAGCTACAGAACTTGACAAATATTTTTTTTTTATAACTTAAATAGAATTCTGTGTTTCCGTGCTTTATCTGAATTTGGATCCGGTGTATTTGGCCCGCGTTAGCTTAGAGACTTGAAATTTTCAAGTGATCTCCAGAAATGTCCTAGTGACAGAGAAAAAAATTCAAAACTCCAGCGAAGCAATTTTTTGAAATTTTTTTCCGAAAAAATGACCGTTGTACCAGACATCGGCTGACTTTCGACCTGATATTTGTGGCCCGCGTCGATTTCGAGAGTTGTAATTTTTCGTACTCTTTTGAGAATATCAAAGAGACTGCAAAAAAAATTCAAAATGCTAGCGACGGAATTTTTCGAAACTTTTTTTGTGAAAAAATTACGGATTCGACAGACATTACTCGATTTTGGGCCTTATATCTTTAGCCCGCATCCCCGTGTAAAAAAAAAATCGTTCCAAAAAAGTTTCGCGTGTGGAACTTCTAAAAATGAGACAGATTAGAACATCGAATGGAACTTTTTCGGAACGTTAGTAATTTTGAAGGTAAAAAAAAAGTTTTTATGAGCAAATTTTGAGTCAAAAAAGGACGTTCTTGGAACTTTTTTGGAATTTTTTATGGACGTTTTTTTTTTGTTCTATAAAAAATTTAAAAGTAGTAATTTTTGAACCATTTTGGCATGTTTCTGGAACGTCTTCAGTCTAAAAAAGATGCGAAAGTAATGATTTTGGAATGTTTTGAAATGCCTTTTTAAGTCCATAAAAACGTCAAAAGTGGTGATTCTGGAACTTTTTTGAAATTTCCATATGAAATTCCGAAAAAATTCCATAAAAGTCCTACTTTGACTCTAAATTTGCTCATAGAAACTTTTTTTTTACCATCAAAGTGACTAACGTTCCAAAAAAGTTCCATTCGAAGTTCTAATCTGTCTCATGTTTAGAAGTTCCACATTCGGAATCTTTTTGGAATCTTTTTGGAACGAATTTTTTTTACACGGGTCGACTTAGGCACTTGAAATTTTTTGGATAATTTTAAGAATATCCAAAAAACGTCTTTATCTAGGCGACATATTCCAGATCGTTTAAGCCATCAACTATATTTTTAGGAGACCTGTAACTATTTTTCGCAGGAACTCAACTTCTCGACTAGACTAAAATAGAATAAAAATACACTATTTAGGTATCTTCATTGATTTGTTGATTTACAATTTAATATGGTATTAACCTTTTTCTCAGACTACTGAGCCTTTAATTCTGTGCCTATTTAGACAGTCGATCTGAAGGAGTAAACTCCAATCGTGCGTCGGAGCTGACACACACACACTTTTTTTTACGGATTTGTGTTGTCATAAAAGGCGGTATAAAAATTTTAAATATTAATCTATAAATTTTTTGTTTCTTAAAGACCTTTTTATAAACATACTCAACAAGATGACAGTATGAAAGTTAATACAATATTTTGATTTCAATAAGGGGAATAGCCACTGTGAGGATCGAAAAAATAGGTGATTTTCGGAAATTTTTTTGACTGGAATAATAAAGGAATTTGGGGATCGCGTTTTTTTTGTTTTTTTAAGTATACATTGAAGATAATTCTCCTAAATTTTCATTAAAAAATTTCATGTTGTTACAAAGTTATAAGCATTTTAGTGGAGCAACAAAAAAATTTCCCCCACCACGGTGTCATCTCTAACTCAAAAACGGATTATCAGAAACAAAAAAACCAAACGGCGTTGTAATCTGTATGCACGTGGTTATCGTTGCACATAGGAGATTTTGAAAATTTGGATTTGAAAAAAAAAATGGTGACATATTAAAAATTTTTTCGTTATTTTTTCTCATTTCTTTGGATTCAAACAGCCTTAAAAAATCTTAAAAATCAAAATTTTCAAAATCCCCATCGTGCAACTTTAGCTACTGAATAGACGAATACGGCAAAAAAAAGTTGCGAATCGGTTGATATTTATGCAAATTACAGATGCCACCAGTTCAAAAAAAGTAGTTTCGAGAAAAATGCGTTTAAAGTTTTTAGTTGATGCAACAGTCAGTTGACGTGCTGTCACAAAAATGACTATAACTTAAAAAATATTCGGAATTTTCATATAAAACTTTAGATACATATTTTTGAACATATACACTTTGATTTAATAAAAAAAAAAAATTTTTTTTTTTAAATTTCACAGTGGCTGTCCCCCTTAATTGTTAATTTTTGAACTAACAAAAAAATTAAAAATTAAAATAACGTATGTTAAATAATTGTTTTGTAAATTTTAAGCTATTGCTGATTTTATATTCTTGTTAGGCATTATATGATTACTTTTCAAATTTTTTCTTGCCATTTGTTTATAAATTTTTTATAAACAAATGGATTAATTAAACATTTTCAAAAATATTTTTTCACCATATCGTTAGCGTAAGGAAATAATTATTTAAAAAAAAAAAAATTTCTTAAAAACAATAGCTTATTGTTTATAATCGTTTTTTTCATATTTTGATTATTTAAATAAATCATTGAGGAATCGTTTTTTTTTTATCATAATTTGCATTTCTAAATATAATGGCAAAAAAAAATTTTTTTTGTCAACAATTTATTCATTTGTATGTTTAACAAATTTTTTTTTATTTTAATTTTTTTTAGAACATAAAAAAATTACAAAAACAGCAACCTGCAACAGTATGGCAAATAAAAATTTTTTCAATATTTTAAAAAACATCTAGATTTAGGAGTACGACAAAGTCCAAGCACTGACTCAATTTGTCAACAAACAAATTGCTGTAACTTTGCAACTATTGCAGATACAGTTTTCGACCTTCGAGTCGTTTTTATACAGTATGAGTTAAGTTTTCTTATAAATTTTAAACCTAACGTTTATCTGTTAAAGTTCTCTAACAATACGCATTTATTTATAAAAATTATAAATGCTTTTTTAAGAAAAAAAATTTTTTTTTCAATTATTATTTCCTTACGCTAACAATATGGTGAACAAAAATTTTCCAAAAATATTTAATTAATCCATTTGTTTATAAAAAGATTATAAAGTTTATAAAATGGCATGAAAAAATTTGACAAGTAATCATATAATGCCTAACAAGATTATGAAATCAGTAATAACTTAAAATTAAAAAAAACACTTGAGAATACAAAATAATAATGCTCACTGTACGTATCATTAGAGTACGACTGATATACTATATATATATTTATCATTTAAAGACGCCGTAGAGTTTATATATATATATATATATATATACATATATATATATATATATATATATATATATATATATATATATATATATATATATATATATATATGTCGGAAAGTCATTACAAGCTTGGGCGTTATCCCGAGAATTGGTCTCAATATTAATATCTCTTAATTTTATTTAAACTATAAACGAATAATAATTATGCAACACAGTGATTTAATATTAAAAGTATTGTTCACAAATAATGATACTTAGACAAGTAATATAATGAAGATAGTGTCGCACAAATATCATAATACACTAAATACTAATTAATGCAATAATTGATTACAAAGGAAATTATAATAATCGTAATACACGACAGTTCCATAAGATTCAAATAAAACCCGATCGTATAATTTGCAAATACTACGGCAAACTAGGCTCGAGAACGAATCCACGGTCAACAGGACAACTTGAACTCGCACAACGAATGCTCAATCAGAACTGCCCGACTCAACTAGTCCAAAAACTCTGTACTCTTCATTAGAAACCTTTTAGTCAAAATGTTTAAAGAAGGACAACAATCTTATTATCTTACTATCTTGTCCTCTGTGTCTTACTATATCCATCCTGTGACCGTGGCTACGTTTGGTGAACAGATGTCACAGCGAGCCTAAGCCTCCCGTAATAAACATAATCTACTTAAGTTGTAAACAACTAGAGCTTAAATTTTATTTAATTGTTACTGTAAAAACTAGTCTCGACTGTTAGGAATTTCCCGTCCCATTGGAAAACCCCATTTTATTCTTTCATCTCCGACATATATATATATATATATATTGTATACATACAGTGCATTCGTACGGCGCCCTGTAGGATACCCTATACACTCACCCCTGAAAAGTGAAAGTCGTAACGAGGTCATTCGTTGAGGAGATTTTATACCTCATATTTGTGCCATACCGGGCTCCTTATATAAAAATCCATTTTTAAGGAGTAGACTCCAAAATGTTGATTAAAAATTGAATAACTTTTTGAAAAATGGTGATGCAACTTTTATTACCGCGAAATCATATATTTTGAAGTGTCTGATGACACCAGAATGTTTTCAAATTTTTCAATTGATATTTAATTGCAAAAAAAAATTATTTAAAAACTACGCTCACTAGGGTAGCGGCACGCGGATGCCGAAACTGCCGCGCAAAAGCTGATTTTCAATGTTAAATTAAAATTATAAATATTGGAGCTACGATTCGGGGAGTCAAGAACTTTTTTACTCAAATTTTCTGCTCTTTCATAAACTTTTTTAATATTTGAGATATCACTTATACTTTTTGAGATTATGCCAAAAAGCTGGACGGCCAATTTTTTTAACGGTTTTTTGTTCATAACAATTGTATTTTTATTTTTCCGAAAAAAAAATCTAAAAAATTTCTTTTTCTAGACGCCATTCAGGATCGTTTAAGCCATCAACTATATTTTTAGGAGACCTGTAACTATTTTTCGCAGGAACTTAACTTCTCGACTAGACTAAAATATAATAAAAATACATTATTTAGGTATCGTCATTGATTTGTTTAGTTACCATTTGAAATAGTATTAATCTTTTTCTTAGACTAGTAAGCCTTTATTTCTGTGCCTATTTAGACAGTCGATCTGAAGGAGTAAACTCCAATCGTGCGTCGGAGCTGACACACACACTTTTTTCTATTTATTTCAGCTACCCTTCGATAATACTTTTACACAATCATTCTTACTAAAATACTTAATGAAATAAATCCATTCAATCGGTCGGTACTTGGGTAAAGACCAATGAATAAATGATGGCACCAAATCTCCGCGTTTCCCTTCACATTTTTCCAGGCTTAGGACTGGCAGCAGACGAAAATAGTAAGCTGGCATGTTTAAAAACGCGAAATACTAGCTAATAGCATTTCTTTTCAATTTCTTTGCGCAGTGTTTTTAATTTTCCATCTCTATATAGAACTATTTATAAAATTTACACAATTTTAAAAATATTCAAATATTACCTCGAGTAACTTTTTTTTGTTCTCCTCATAATTCTTTGTAAATGAACCGGTAATAATTGCTTATTTTTATCTTGTTCTAACACTATTTTAACATCTACAACTTCATCAGACCAAGTATTATTAATTGTATCAAAAAATTTCATTTGAACTTCTCGAATGGTTCCATATGTTGTACCATTAATTGTTCGATGTTCAACGTCTTTTGAGTTAATTTTATAATTTTTGAATGTTGAGATTGTAGGCGGTAAAATATTGTTATATAAATTTAAATAAAAAGATCTATAATTTCCAATGGAGGAATTATAATAATGTTTTAAACAAAATTTTTCGTACTTACTTTTTACCGCATCGTAGTCCTCCGTTCTTTCGTTGTATTTGTCCATTGTCCAAAGCGGTGTAATTTCACGATGTTGTTAATAACAAGGCACTTTGTATACTGGAACTAGTGATAGCGTTCTCTTCAGTTAGCATGCGCTTCCCATACCCCCACCATTAAGGTAGTTCTAGCGTGGTATACTACAGTCAGAGTATTTACTATATAGTCTAGACGCTGTATTATCTTTTCGTAATTTTTTGAGGTCGGTGTACAAAATAAGATTATTTTTATGTTTTTTGACCCGCTGAAACCGAATATCGCAGAGTTTTTTTCGAAATCCTGGGCCATCAACTGTTTAAACAATTGTTTAAAAAATAATTTTTTGGGGATCGGTAATTTTTTTTTAGTATTTTGGGCAATTTTAAGACGAACGTTACTCTTATAAAATTTTTCTAAAGTTGATAGTTTCAAAGTTATGAATTTTTGGAAATCGAAAATTCTCGATTTTCACAAACTTTGATGATTAATTACATATAAATAAATTACGTAATACTAGGTTTTATTTACATGATCGTAAAGAAGAATAATCAAAGTTTTTATTAAAACAATAATATTCCGTTATAATTTGTATTAAATAAAAAAAATAAAGTGATCAAAGTTATTGCATTTATTGAGTAACTTCGCCGACTCGGCGGCGCATGCGCAAAGCAATTATTTACTGTCTCGCTTGCTCTTAGGCGTGTAGGTAGCTGTTGGCCTGGTGCCTAAAATTTTAAATCTAAATGCATTATTTCTTGATAAAAAAATTTGTATGGTTAAAAAAATTATAAATTTTATGATATTAAAGAAATTTTCAAATTCACCCGGGTCAAAAAATTAGATCGGTTTTAAAATAAATGATAAATTCAAATATTTTTCCTTTAATTCAAGTTTATAAATCGTATTTATTTTATATAAGATTTTAATCTGTTTTCGCCCGTACTATTCCTTATCCAGGCTAATATCAGACTTATTTTCGTATGATATTTAGTCTGTTTTAAATCGCGTTTAGACTAAAAACAGACTTTTTTATTATAATTATTGGTCTCTGTTCAATTGTTTTTAAGGACAAAAACAGACTTTATTTTCTATAATCTTTAGTCTGTGTTCAATTGTTTTTAAGGACAAATACAGGACTTTTTATAAATATAAATAATAATAATAATAATAACAATAATCTAGATTTATTAATTTATTTTAATTTTCTTGGTATTTAAAACATGCTAATGCGCTTCCATAATAAGATGTCACACAGAGAAAATGTTGGCTCGAAACCTACCAATTTTTACAATGCTGTCGACTAAACTTGAAACAGGGAGTAAAGCATCCAAAAAATTATCGTGCTCTTACAAAAAATGATTATACTGTATCACATTACTTATTACGCGCGAGAAACTTATCGATGAGCTTCAATATCAATTACTTCCATACATTATAATAATTTTGATGCAGCATAATAATTTTTTATACGAGCATAGTATTTTTTTGGATACTTTACTTTCTGTTTCAAGTTTGGTCGACAGCATAATAAAAATTGGTAGACTTCGAGCCAACATTTTTCTCCGTAGCACGAAAACTTTGATGTTTTCTTATGCCAAAATATTTTCAATTTTATCCAGTAAATAAGAGAAAATTCTTGACATTTTAAGAGTTGTTTTATCACTTTTATTCAATGACATAATTATTCAATGAAGACAACTAAAAAATTAAGCTGTCAAATTTTCATTAACTGCCGACATTTTTAAACAAAAGATAGTAAATAAAACATAATCAATTCTGCAACTTAATATTTTTTCATAAATATTGCCCATAAATAAAAATTTTATAAGTCCATGATTTAATCTAGTTTGTCCTTGTAAATTTTCGGAACTAAAATTTTTTAAAGTTTACAAATTAATCTAATTTAGTCTGCTCGTAACGCGTTTGTTTTTTAAAGTAGCAGGTCGAAAACAGCTTAAAATTTTCATAAAAGATCAAAATCAGATCAAATAGTCCAATCAGACTAAAATCAGGTCAAATTTTTCAGTCCGGGTAGATCAAAAACAGATTAAAGTTTTTATCGAAGTTCAATAACAGACCAAGTAGTCCAAATACAGTCCAGTTAGACTGAAATCAAATCAAATTTTTCGACCCGGGGCATTAATTCGATAAATTAATAAAAATCTTAAATCTATGGTTTTTCACGATTATAATGAACTACATTTAAAATTGTTTCAACTTATTTTATATTTTAATTAAAAATTTTTTTTTATTTAACTAATAAATAAATAATAAAGTTCAAGAATTTTTCACTTATATTTATAATAATTATACTTGGGCAATAAAATAATTCCCATGAAAAAAATTTATAAAAATAATATATGTTAAAATATAAAAAAAATATATTTTTATATATGATTTTTATACTTTCATACTTATATTTTTCATGTACTCTAAGATATATTTCTAATAAATTGAAATTACATTTCAAACATATGAAATATATACGAAAATCGGCCAAAAGTTAGCTATTTAAAATATATTTTTTATACAAATGGTTATAAACAATTTATGGCCTGAGATTTCAAAAAAACAACTGCGACATTCAGTTTTAGCGGGTCAAAAAACATAAAAATAATCTTATTTTGTACACCGACCTCAAAAGTTTACGAAAAGGTAATACAGCGTCTAGACTAATAATAGACAAAAATTTAGAAGCCTCGGCACGCACATACTGTAAAGTGAGCAAATAAACTAAGAGGATCTGGTTTAGGTGTGAGGATTTTTAAACAATTAAAAATTACACAGATTTTATCAATAAATATTTATCAGCAAAGTCTTTGCGAGTTCCAGGTCAATTGTAGAGAGTGGTGTGGCCAGTGTGGACTGTGGCACTTTTTTAAATTTAGCGATAGCACATAAACAAATTCCAAGCGTGCGAAGTAACGGTGGCAACTTAGAGAATTTATCAAGTAGCGTGTATAGCGGGTGTGAATCTGCCTTATAGATGGTAAAAACCAGACCTGGACGTTCTTCAAGATGTGATACTGTCTGCGAAGGGATGTCAAAAGATGACCAGTATTTTTTTGATTGACTGAGCCACTCAGGTCCCGATCACCTTAGCGAATGCTGTTCTAGTTTGGCTGCTGTTAAACCTCTCGAAGCGCAGTCAACTGGATTTAGTTTCCCTGGAACAAAATCCCAGTTGACACTTGGTAGCGATTTTTGAATCTTGGTAACTCCATCCACGTTAAGGATACAGTCTGCCCACAAGAAAATTGGTATATTTTCAAGTTCCAAGACTTTTTTGACGTAGAGTACCATTTGAGCGATTAAAACAGCGGCATTGAGCTCCATTCCCGAGTAGAATTAAAACTTATAGGTCAGACCGTAGCTAACAGATTTGAGTCATACCCCATCACTGCCTAATAGAATTGGCCAGTCATAACCTATTGTCTTGATTTTCTCCTGGTTCTCGTCAGTAGTGATGTCCAGTTTATAATCGTTATCTTTTGTCAAGCAGATATGAAGAGCATTGATAACGTCTATTCATTTTTGTGGTTCTTCTTCTTCAAAAAAAATTTGAACTTTTTTTTTGGGTTTAGAATTTATTCATTTTTTTAAATTTTCAATATATGATTAAAATATAATATTATATATAGATACATTTATATGTATATTTATAAATTATTTTCATGATAAAAACAGTATTGGTTTATTTTCGAGTTATACCGATGCTTAACTTTTTTCTATACACGGAACCGATAAGTCAGTGTTAGCGAAAAAATTGCTCCCAGCAAGCGATTTTTAATCGCTACCTGCTGAAAAAAAAAATCGCTAGCAGCTAACGATTATTTTTTTCAGTGTAGAATAATTGCAAAAAAAGTATTATAAAAATGGATTTTTACCCAACTGCATAAAAATTTTTTTTTCAATCGATAAAAAAAATAAAAGGAAAGTCGACCCACTCTAGGATTAGCAAGAATAATCGTAAAATTTATTGAATTTTTTTCGTGAAAATAAAAAAAAAATAAAAAATGGCGGACTTTGAGAAAATAACGTCAAATTGGCCAATTTTTAACGAAAATCAGTCAATTTCTGAAGAAGTTTTAGCTATTTGAAAAAGAAAAACCCTCTTTTTTTAATCTCATAACTTTTTTTGGATTGGGTAAAAAAATTTGAAAATTTCTTTAAAAATGATTTTAATGGGGTAGGAAAGGAAAAAAAATTCTTAGCCAAATCGAAAGGGGTCGGAGTCAAAAGTGGTCGATTTGGCGTGGAATGCCCCATATATAATCAGTAGAAAACCTGTACATGTTCACGCGATCTTCATCACTTTTAAGTGGTACGAAGTTAAAATAATACACCGATACTTTTAAACGGCTAAATGCTATAAACAGTTTGGTTTTAAGAGCGATTGGTTTATTTAACGTATAGTATTTTTCAGAGAAATTTTTTTTTTCGATAATCCCCTTTTATTGTTTAAAATAATTCCTGAACATTTTTAATTCTTATTTCTTTGTAATGCGAATTATGTACTAGTATACTAACATGTATATTAGTGCTTGAAAAAAAAAAAAACAAAATTGTTTTTCACTCTGAAACAGTTTCAAACGGTTCATATACAGATATACACAGAAAAAAAGGAAATCTTGAACCAAGAAATAAAATGTTTTCGAAATTTTTTTCTTAAACCAAGCGAAATTTCTTACTTTATTGAAGTAAAAAAGTTATTTGGATCAAGAAATTATTTCCTCCGCGGAAGACATAACTTTCTTAGTCTGACACATAAATTTTTTAAACCAAGAAAAAACTTTCTTGGTCCCAAAAATTTTTTTCTTGGTTCGAGAAGATTTTTTTTTAATTCAAAAAATTTTTTTTTGGCTGAAAATTGTTGCGTTTTTAAGTAAAGAAAAAATATCTTGAGCTGAAACGAAAAAGTTTTTAAACCACGAAAAATAATGATTTAAACCAAGAACAAACTTTCTTGAGCCAAGAAAGTTTGTTCTTAACTCGAGAAATTTTTTTCTTGTCTAAAGACCGTAACCTTATCGAGTCAAGAAACAATGTCTTGAGCTAAAAAAAGAAAGTTTTTGTACTAAAAAAAAAAAATTTCATAAACCAAGAAAAAACTTTCTTGGGCCAAGGAATGTTATTTTTTTGTCGCAAACAAAAAAAAAATTTTTCAGCCAAGAAATTAATTTTTTTAATTATGCAAATAAATTTACACTGTTAAAAATTCATTCACTCCGCATTCACTCCGCGAATTTTTGACAGTGTGTCGAGCTAAAAAATTTTATTTTTTTTTTTTTTCATTTTTTTATGGAACAATTTTTTTTTTTGTTTAAATATTACAAACAATGCTGTGAAGCTAATAAATACTGCATCAGACGCATTTATAAGGGATAGGCCAGTTTCGCAATAAGTTAATCATTCAACACAAATTGAGAAAAAACAATTATCGCTTAACCCAGGAATCGAACCCAGATCGATTCGGCGCCACGCAAGAGCTTTACCAATTAAGCCATCCTATATTAAAACTAGAGTTTATTATATGATTATATATAAGCATATAAAACTTCACCTGGTATTGTTATAAAGTTATATATAACTTTAAAGAAAATCACATCAAATGTTATAAACTTCTTATAAGATCATATGAATCCTTATAAGAATTTTATAAGATTATGTAAGCTTTTATATAATCATATATAAACATATATGTTTATATATGATACTATAAGAACTTTTTCCCGGGTTTATATAAAATCACATCAATTTTTATAAAATCCTTATGAAAACTATATAAATTTTTATAAGATTTTTAAGATCTTATGAACTTTTATATGATCATATATAATTATATATAAGCATATAAAACTTTATCGAATAATTTTATAACGTTATATATAACTTTATATAAAATCATATTAGTTTTTATAAAATCCTCACAAGAGTATATTAATTGTTATAAGAACTTTATATGATCATTTATAAATTGTATATGAACATATACGTTTATATATGATCATATAAAATCTTTTTTTCCCGGGAGTATAAGAAATTTTAGAAATTTCTTACACTATGCCTATGACCCGTCAACTACCTTAATAAAACGCGTCGATTGCCGCCTTAGCCATCTCAATTGGATAATTCGTTCGAGAGTTATCGCAGGAGAAAGAAATGCTAAAAAACGATTTTTTGCAAATATCTTTGAAATAACTGAACCAAATGATTTCAAAATTATACAGGAGACCTGTAACTATTTTCAGCAGGTTTTCAACTCCTCAACTAGGCTACTGTAGAATTACAGAATTCCTAAAATAATAATGATTCTTATTGAGGGCTACACAGAAAAAAAGGATATCTTTGCTCAAAAAATTTTTTCTTGCCGCAAGAATATTTTTTGCAATTTTGAATGAAAACGAAAATTTTCTTAGTTCAAGAAAAAAATTTTCTTAAATTTAGTCATCTTGGCATAAGATTTTTTTTTTATTCAACCGATATAATATATGTTTCTTGAAGTAAGAAATATTTTCTTAAAGTGAGAAAAATAAATGTTTTGCCCCAATATATAATCAATTGTCCGAAAAGTAAAATATTCTTCGTTTAAGAACAATTTATTTTGAATCGAGATAATTTGTGACTCGAGTCAAGAATTAAAAGTACTCGACTCAATGGTAAGAAATATCTTGGTTCAGGTATTTTGTTGTGTTGCGGCGAGTAAGCGTAGCCGTTTGAACCAACAGCAACTGCATTCACGGCCTAACGCAAAAATTCTCTTGGGAAAGCTAACTGTACTATACTAAGGTGGCGGTAGTGTAGATTCTACATTGTACAGTGTGCTTACTGGATATAGGTAAAGTAAACGAACGTTCAGGGAATGATCGGATAGCATAACTGGTAAAGCTCTCGCGTGATGCCGAATCGGTCTGGGTTCGATTCCTACCATGAGCAAACCATTTATTTTTTCTTAAGTTGTTCATGGACCATTAATCGAGGATGTTTATTTCTTATCCCCCTCTACTGCCGTATCGTGATATTCTGAATATACACATATATTTTCCTGCTTCAAAACATTTAATATTTATACTAGGTTAAATTCACTCAAAAATATAAGGCGATATATTTTTTCAAGTAGAGTCATTTATTTTCTTGAATCGAGACTACATTTTTTTTAAGTCAAGAAAAAAAATCACCAATGGGAGAATTTTATGTCTTCCGTGTAGTAAATATTTGCATGATTCAAGAAAAGTTATTTTATTAAGTTAAGATTATAATTTATTTAAATTAAAATTAAAATTTTCTCATTTCAATAGACCGTTGTCTTGAGTCGATAATGTAGTTTTCTCAAACTGAGAGTAAATGTTCTTCTGCCACGCAAAAAAAAGTTCTTGGTTTGAGATGTTGATATATATTGTGACAATTTACTATACTCACCAACCAAGACAGAAAAGTATCTTGTTTCGATAGTTTTTTTACTTGGTTCGAAACAAAATAAATTTGACTTAAAATAAATATTCTTGAATCAAGAATATTTAACTTGAATTAAAATTTAATTATTCTTGACTCAATATTTTTATAATATTAGTCGAAGAAAATGTTCTCGGATTAAAAAAACCCAATTACTCAGCCCAAGAATAAAAAAATGAAGGCAAAAATTATCTTGGGCCAAGTCAACCTTTTTTTCTGTGTACAAAAATGAAGACAAAACTTATCTTGAGCCAAGTCAATCTTTTCTTGTGTGTGTGATCGAACCAAGTACTTGAGTTCATAAAAATCCACAAGCAACTGGTTTATTTTTCCTTTAATATAAAATATATATTTTAAATTGACTAGACACAACATGCTCGCTTCGCTCGTCTCCATTCTTTCAAAAATCCCGCCACTATCTCAGTCGACCAATCGACAACCGAATAAAATAGTCACAGAAGTGACGTAAAACGATACGACTTCCGGTCATCAACTTTTTAGAAGAGGGCCCTTTAACGTCGCTTTTAAAAGAAAAAATATAAAATATTATTTTAAGGAGAATAATTATTCTTATTTCCCTGAATATTTTAACATATTGCGGGAAAACAATAATTGAAAAAAATTCATATTATTTTTTTCAATAACAAACTGTCATTTGTGGTCATTTCACACTTAAGGTGTAAATATTTAACTACCCATGGTATAAGATCCAATAGTTATCTCAAGAAAGGTAGACAAAGTCAAAGTCATTATAGGATTAAAAACATTTAAGATATATCTAAATAAGTAAATAAGTGAGGGTTCAATTACGGCGCCAGACTTCACACCTTAGTTCATTAGAATTCATTTAGCCGGTCATAAATCTTTTCTTACAACAATAGTGTAAATGTAAGTCTTAAACTTTCTTAACAAAGACCATTTATTTTAAACGGACAATTGAAAAGTGTGAAGTCTTCATGAATTTACTGAACTTATTGTCTGGACGTTACGGAGCCAGAGTTTCAATCTAAAATCGATCAAAAAACAATTTTATTATAATCTTGACATTAAAATGAAAATAACTAGTGAACAATGGAAGAACTCTAAGAGCATAAAATTGTCTACAAAAAAGGTCTTAAGATATTTTGTAACAGGTCTAATAGTTTCGTCGGTGTATTAGAAGGATTTCAAAATTTAATATAAATTCGACTTCAACCTCAAAGAACTTTTGAACAAATAGATTTATCAAAAAATGATGAGAAGCTTTTTTTGTAGTTTTATTTTGTGTAATTATATAAACGATTATTAAATTATTTAATTATTATAAACAGTTTAGAGTTTTATCAATTTTGAAATAAATATATGCAGTCCCTAAAAAAGTTTTCAAAAAGTAGAAAATTATTTCAAATCTATAAAAATTAAATAAATTATTTAGTAATGGTGTCAATTCCATTCAAGAGTTACTCGAACTTATCTTCTTTCAAGTTAACTTAATAACGAGTACTTAAAGCTCAATAACTTTTTACCCGTTTGGATTACGAATAAACATATTCAATACTTTTTTGTAGAGAATTAAATTTCCTACAAGAATAATTGATAGAAAATTCAGAGAAAAATTTTTTTTGTCAGAAACTCTATACTTTTTATCACAATATGTTTCTTTATAAGCCCGCACTGACCGAAAGGTTATCTTGGTTCAAAGAGAATTATCTTGAGTCAAGAGAATATTTAGGAAAATGGAATAAATCTTGGTTGAAGAAAATTTTCTCTTAATTTTGATTATTTTAATTCAAAAAGTTATGTTTTCGACCCAAATGGGTTAAAGTTTTAAGTTAAAAATATATAATTTTAGTTCAAAAAGAAAAAATATTTAAAGAAAGTAAATTGTTTTTTGAATTAATATTTTGAATTTCTTCATTCATGTATATTGAATATTTTATTCTATGAAATTTAACTTCTCTACGTAAGGAGTCAGATTTCTTAAACCAACTAGTGGCTATTGCTTGAAACAAAAATAAAAAAAATTCAAGTCAAGAAAATCAAGCTCTTGGTTTTTTTCCATAGCAGCATTCGGATAACAGGAGCACTCGAGTCTATGCAGCTTCTCTACTTCGGACACTACTTTGTGTATGCACGTAGACGCCCGAAGATCCCAAAAAAATGAAACGAGTCTGTTCAGCGCTGGCGCCGCATATGTGCAATTATATATTACACACCAATATTCTAATAGTATTAGTTTATTAATTATACAATTAACTAATTCATATACATAAATTGTTTTGAATTGAAGTGTTCGGTAAAAATGTAAGTTATTGTAGTTATTAGTCATTATATCTGGTGTTTTTCCTGATTCACGTTAAGTTAAATGGTGTCGTTTCAACCACAAAAAAGTAAGTTAATTATTATTTATGCTGTTTTTAATCATATCAGATACTCAAGTTTGTTATCATTTCTGATCCTAAATTTATATAAAATTGTTTCCTTTTTAGTGTGGTATATATCATGCAGTTGATGCTGTCGATGGAGCCAGGATAAATAACCTAACCTTTCATTTATTTTTGTAACAAAAAAAAAAATTTTTATTGTAATAAAGAATCAAAATATATTTTGGTGATTAATTGTATATACTCTGAAAATTGAATTTTTAATAAAAACCATTAATTTAAAATTGAACTTAATTATTGTATTTTAAAATAAAAGTATTTTTTATTTTACGTTAATGTATAATTTAGTTTTAAAATGAGTTTTTTATTTTTTTAATCTAAAATTAATTGTTTTCAGATAAAGTCTACATTTATTTTGAACTAAATGTTATCAAATCTTTAAATAAATTAATTTTACTTGGAGTAAGTTAAATGTGCCTCCGTTTAAAAACTCGATGTATCGAAATGAATCGATATCGACTACATTCGAGAGAACGATGTTTTTAGAATGAGTTGGTATCTTCTAAAACCAAGAGCTAAATTTTCTTGAGCCAACCAAGTTGTTTTCTTGTTCGGAGAAACTAAAAACATTTAAAGCAAAAATTTACATTTTTAAATCAAAATTGAATTTCTTTATTGAAGAGCTTTATATACTCTAATTAAAAAAAAAAAATTTTTTTACCAAGAGAAAATTTTTTCAAACAAGAAAAGAGGATATTTTAATTTAAGAATTTATTTTTGGAAACGATTTTCTTCTTGACCCAAGAATTCCTTTTTTTGTGTGTACTTGATAAATTCTCTAAGTTGCCACCGTTACTTCGCACGCTTGGAATTTGTTTATGTGCTATCGCTAAATTTAAAAAAGTGCCACAGTCCACACTGGCCACACCACTCTCTACAATTGACCTGGAACTCGCAAAGACTTTGCTGATAAATATTTATTGATAAAATCTGTGTAATTTTTAATTGTTTAAAAATCCTCACACCTAAACCAGATCCTCTTAGTTTATTTGCTCACTTTACAGTATGTGCGTGCCGAGGCTTCTAAATTTTTGTCTATTATTAGTCTAGACGCTGTATTACCTTTTCGTAAACTTTTGAGGTCGGTGTACAAAATAAGATTATTTTTATGTTTTTTGACCCGCTAAAACCGAATATCGCAGTTATTTATTCGAAATCTCAGGCCATAAATTGTTTATAACCATTTGTATAAAAAATATATTTTAAATAGCTAACTTTTGGCCGATTTTCGTATATATTTCATATGTTTGAAATGTAATTTCAATTTATTAGAAATATATCTTAGAGTACATGAAAAATATAAGTATGAAAGTATAAAAATCATATATAAAAATATATTTTAACATATATTATTTTTATAAATTTTTTTCATGGGAATTATTTTATTGCCCAAGTATAATTATTATAAATATAAGTGAAAAATTCTTGAACTTTATTATTTATTTATTAGTTAAATGAAAAAAAATTTTTAATTAAAATATAAAATAAGTTGAAACAATTTTAAATGTAGTTCATTATAATCGTGAAAAACCATAGATTTAAGATTTTTATTAATTTATCGAATTAATGCCCCGGGTCGAAAAATTTGATTTGATTTCAGTCTAACTGGACTGTATTTGGACTACTTGGTCTGTTATTGAACTTCGATAAAAACTTTAATCTGTTTTTGATCTACCCGGACTGAAAAATTTGACCTGATTTTAGTCTGATTGGACTATTTGATCTGATTTTGATCTTTTATGAAAATTTTAAGCTGTTTTCGACCTGCTACTTTAAAAAACAAACGCGTTACGAGCAGACTAAATTAGATTAATTTGTAAACTTTAAAAAATTTTAGTTCCGAAAATTTACAAGGACAAACTAGATTAAATCATGGACTTATAAAATTTTTATTTATGGGCAATATTTATGAAAAAATATTAAGTTGCAGAATTGATTATGTTTTATTTACTATCTTTTGTTTAAAAATGTCGGCAGTTAATGAAAATTTGACAGCTTAATTTTTTAGTTGTCTTCATTGAATAATTATGTCATTGAATAAAAGTGATAAAACAACTCTTAAAATGTCAAGAATTTTCTCTTATTTACTGGATAAAATTGAAAATATTTTGGCATAAGAAAACATCAAAGTTTTCGTGCTACGGAGAAAAATGTTGGCTCGAAGTCTACCAATTTTTATTATGCTGTCGACCAAACTTGAAACAGAAAGTAAAGTATCCAAAAAAATACTATGCTCGTATAAAAAATCATTATGCTGCATCAAAATTATTATAATGTATGGAAGTAATTGATATTGAAGCTCATCGATAAGTTTCTCGCGCGTAATAAGTAATGTGATACAGTATAATCATTTTTTGTAAGAGCACGATAATTTTTTGGATGCTTTACTCCCTGTTTCAAGTTTAGTCGACAGCATTGTAAAAATTGGTAGGTTTCGAGCCAACATTTTCTCTGTGTGACATCTTATTATGGAAGCGCATTAGCATGTTTTAAATACCAAGAAAATTAAAATAAATTAATAAATCTAGATTATTGTTATTATTATTATTATTATTTATATTTATAAAAAGTCCTGTATTTGTCCTTAAAAACAATTGAACACAGACTAAAGATTATAGAAAATAAAGTCTGTTTTTGTCCTTAAAAACAATTGAACAGAGACCAATAATTATAATAAAAAAGTCTGTTTTTAGTCTAAACGCGATTTAAAACAGACTAAATATCATACGAAAATAAGTCTGATATTAGCCTGGATAAGGAATAGTACGGGCGAAAACAGATTAAAATCTTATATAAAATAAATACGATTTATAAACTTGAATTAAAGGAAAAATATTTGAATTTATCATTTATTTTAAAACCGATCTAATTTTTTGACCCGGGTGAATTTGAAAATTTCTTTAATATCATAAAATTTATAATTTTTTTAACCATACAAATTTTTTTATCAAGAAATAATGCATTTAGATTTAAAATTTTAGGCACCAGGCCAACAGCTACCTACACGCCTAAGAGCAAGCGAGACAGTAAATAATTGCTTTGCGCATGCGCCGCCGAGTCGGCGAAGTTACTCAATAAATGCAATAACTTTGATCACTTTATTTTTTTTATTTAATACAAATTATAACGGAATATTATTGTTTTAATAAAAACTTTGATTATTCTTCTTTACGATCATGTAAATAAAACCTAGTATTACGTAATTTATTTATATGTAATTAATCATCAAAGTTTGTGAAAATCGAGAATTTTCGATTTCCAAAAATTCATAACTTTGAAACTATCAACTTTAGAAAAATTTTATAAGAGTAACGTTCGTCTTAAAATTGCCCAAAATACTAAAAAAAAATTACCGATCCCCAAAAAATTATTTTTTAAACAATTGTTTAAACAGTTGATGGCCCAGGATTTCGAAAAAAACTCTGCGATATTCGGTTTCAGCGGGTCAAAAAACATAAAAATAATCTTATTTTGTACACCGACCTCAAAAAATTACGAAAAGATAATACAGCGTCTAGACTATATAGTAAATACTCTGACTGTAGTATACCACGCTAGAACTACCTTAATGGTGGGGGTATGGGAAGCGCATGCTAACTGAAGAGAACGCTATCACTAGTTCCAGTATACAAAGTGCCTTGTTATTAACAACATCGTGAAATTACACCGCTTTGGACAATGGACAAATACAACGAAAGAACGGAGGACTACGATGCGGTAAAAAGTAAGTACGAAAAATTTTGTTTAAAACATTATTATAATTCCTCCATTGGAAATTATAGATCTTTTTATTTAAATTTATATAACAATATTTTACCGCCTACAATCTCAACATTCAAAAATTATAAAATTAACTCAAAAGACGTTGAACATCGAACAATTAATGGTACAACATATGGAACCATTCGAGAAGTTCAAATGAAATTTTTTGATACAATTAATAATACTTGGTCTGATGAAGTTGTAGATGTTAAAATAGTGTTAGAACAAGATAAAAATAAGCAATTATTACCGGTTCATTTACAAAGAATTATGAGGAGAACAAAAAAAAGTTACTCGAGGTAATATTTGAATATTTTTAAAATTGTGTAAATTTTATAAATAGTTCTATATAGAGATGGAAAATTAAAAACACTGCGCAAAGAAATTGAAAAGAAATGCTATTAGCTAGTATTTCGCGTTTTTAAACATGCCAGCTTACTATTTTCGTCTGCTGCCAGTCCTAAGCCTGGAAAAATGTGAAGGGAAACGCGGAGATTTGGTGCCATCATTTATTCATTGGTCTTTACCCAAGTACCGACCGATTGAATGGATTTATTTCATTAAGTATTTTAGTAAGAATGATTGTGTAAAAGTATTATCGAAGGGTAGCTGAAATAAATAGAAAAAAGTGTGTGTGTCAGCTCCGACGCACGATTGGAGTTTACTCCTTCAGATCGACTGTCTAAATAGGCACAGAAATAAAGGCTTACTAGTCTAAGAAAAAGATTAATACTATTTCAAATGGTAACTAAACAAATCAATGACGATACCTAAATAATGTATTTTTATTATATTTTAGTCTAGTCGAGAAGTTAAGTTCCTGCGAAAAATAGTTACAGGTCTCCTAAAAATATAGTTGATGGCTTAAACGATCCTGAATGGCGTCTAGAAAAAGAAATTTTTTAGATTTTTTTTTCGGAAAAATAAAAATACAATTGTTATGAACAAAAAACCGTTAAAAAAATTGGCCGTCCAGCTTTTTGGCATAATCTCAAAAAGTATAAGTGATATCTCAAATATTAAAAAAGTTTATGAAAGAGCAGAAAATTTGAGTAAAAAAGTTCTTGACTCCCCGAATCGTAGCTCCAATATTTATAATTTTAATTTAACATTGAAAATCAGCTTTTGCGCGGCAGTTTCGGCATCCGCGTGCCGCTACCCTAGTGAGCGTAGTTTTTAAATAATTTTTTTTTGCAATTAAATATCAATTGAAAAATTTGAAAACATTCTGGTGTCATCAGACACTTCAAAATATATGATTTCGCGGTAATAAAAGTTGCATCACCATTTTTCAAAAAGTTATTCAATTTTTAATCAACATTTTGGAGTCTACTCCTTAAAAATGGATTTTTATATAAGGAGCCCGGTATGGCACAAATATGAGGTATAAAATCTCCTCAACGAATGACCTCGTTACGACTTTCACTTTTCAGGGGTGAGTGTATAGGGTATCCTACAGGGCGCCGTACGAATGCACTGTATGTATACAATATATATATATATATATATGTCGGAGATGAAAGAATAAAATGGGGTTTTCCAATGGGACGGGAAATTCCTAACAGTCGAGACTAGTTTTTACAGTAACAATTAAATAAAATTTAAGCTCTAGTTGTTTACAACTTAAGTAGATTATGTTTATTACGGGAGGCTTAGGCTCGCTGTGACATCTGTTCACCAAACGTAGCCACGGTCACAGGATGGATATAGTAAGACACAGAGGACAAGATAGTAAGATAATAAGATTGTTGTCCTTCTTTAAACATTTTGACTAAAAGGTTTCTAATGAAGAGTACAGAGTTTTTGGACTAGTTGAGTCGGGCAGTTCTGATTGAGCATTCGTTGTGCGAGTTCAAGTTGTCCTGTTGACCGTGGATTCGTTCTCGAGCCTAGTTTGCCGTAGTATTTGCAAATTATACGATCGGGTTTTATTTGAATCTTATGGAACTGTCGTGTATTACGATTATTATAATTTCCTTTGTAATCAATTATTGCATTAATTAGTATTTAGTGTATTATGATATTTGTGCGACACTATCTTCATTATATTACTTGTCTAAGTATCATTATTTGTGAACAATACTTTTAATATTAAATCACTGTGTTGCATAATTATTATTCGTTTATAGTTTAAATAAAATTAAGAGATATTAATATTGAGACCAATTCTCGGGATAACGCCCAAGCTTGTAATGACTTTCCGACATATATATATATACTCTACGGCGTGAGTATATTGAGAAAAATTGAGAAAAATATAGATAGCCCGAACTGGGAATCGAACCCAGACCAATTCGGTAACGCGCCGAGTGCTGTACCAGTTGAGCTATCCGGCCCTATACTATATTCCGTTCAATTTTATCTATAACTTATTGAGCCACACCGTCCTTCTTACGGTAATACACCATTTTCATATAGTGGAAACCTAAACATGCAAACATGCAAATAACCTTCTCAATAAGACAATTTATAGATAAATTGAGAAAAATATAGATGGCCCGAACTGGGAATCGAACCCAGACCAATTCGGTAACGCGCCGAGTGCTGTACCAGTTGAGCTATCCGGCCCTATACTATATTCCGTTCAATTTTATCTATAACTTATTGAGCCACACCGTCCTTCTTACGGTAATACACCATTTTTATATAGTGGAAACCATGAATTTAAAATTGAACTTAATTATTGTATTTTAAAATAAAAGTATTTTTTATTTTACGTTAATGTATAATTTAGTTTTAAAATGAGTTTTTTTATTTTTTTAATCTAAAATTAATTGTTTTCAGATAAAGTCTACATTTATTTTGAACTAAATGTTATCAAATCTTTAAATAAATTGATTTTTACTTGGAGTAAGTTAAATGTTCCTCCGTTTAAAAACTCGATGTATCGAAATGATTTGATATCGACTACATTCGAGAGAACGATGTTTTTAGAATGAGTTGGTATCTTCTAAAACCAAGAGCTAAATTTTCTTGAGCCAACCAAGTTGTTTTCTTGTTCGGAGAAACTAAAAACATTTAAAGCAAAAATTTATATTTTTAAATCAAAACTGAATTTCTTTATTGAAGAGCTTTATATACTCTAATTAAAAAAAAAAATTTTTTTTACCAAGAGAAAATTTTTTCAAACAAGAAAAGAGGATATTTTAATTCAAGAATTTATTTTTGGAAACGATTTTCTTCTTGACCCAAGAATTCCTTTTTTTGTGTGCGGGTCGAAAAATTTGACCTGATTTTAGTCTGATTGGACTATTTGATCTGATTTTGATCTTTTATGAAAATTATAAGCTGTTTTCGACCTGCTACTTTAAAAAACAAACGCGTGACGAGCAGACTAAATTAGATTAGTTCGTGAACTTTAAAAAATTTTAGTTCTGAAAATTTTCAAGGACAAAACTAGATTAAATCATGGACTTATAAAATTTTTATTTATGGGCAATATTTATGAAAAAATATTAAGTTGCAGAATTGATTATGTTTTATTTAGTATTTATTTACTATCTTTTGTTTAAAAATGTCGGCAGTTAATGAAAATTTGACAGCTTAATTTTTTAGTTGTCTTCATTGAATATTTATGTCATTGAATAAAAGTGATAAAACAGTTCTTAAAATGTCAAGAATTTTCTCATATTTATTGGATAAAATTGAAAATATTTTGGCATAAGAAAACATCAAAATTCTTGTGCTGCGGAGAAAAATGTTGGCTCGAAATCTACCAATTTTTATTATGCTGTCGACCAAACTTGAAACAGAAAGTAAAGTATCCAAAAAAATACTATGCTCTTATAAAAAATTATTATGCTGCATTAATATTATTATAAGGTATGGAAATAATTGACATTGAAGCGCATCGATAAGTTTCCCGGGTCAAAAAAATAGATCTGTTTTAAAATAAATGATAAATTCAAATATTTTTCCTTTAATTCAAGTTTATAAATCGTATTTATTTCGTATAAGAATTTAATCTGTTTTGGCCGCACTATTCCTTATCCAGGCTAATATCAGACTTATTTTCGTATGATATTTAGTCTGGTGTAAATCGCGTTTAGACTAAAAACAGACTTTTTTATTATAATTATTGGTCTGTGTTCAATTGTTTTTAAGGACAAAAACAGGACTTTTTATAAATATAAATAATAATAATAATAATAATCTGGATTTATTAATTTATTTTAATTTTCTTGGTATTTAAAACATGCTAATGCGCTTCCATGATAAGATGTCACACAGAGAAAATTTTGGCTCGAAACCTACCAATTTTTACAATGCTGTCGACTAAACTTGAAACAGGAAGTAAAGCATCCAAAAAATTATCGTGCTCTTACAAAAAATGACTATACTGTATCACATTACTTATTACGCGCAAGAAACTTATCGATGAGCTTCAATATCAAGTACTTCCATACATTATAATAATTTTGATGCAGCATAATAATTTTTCACAAGAGCATATAGTAATTTTTTGGATGCTTTACTTACTGTTTCAAGTTTGGTCGACAGCATAATAAAAATTGGTAGACTTCGAGCCAACATTTTTCTCCGTAGCACAAGAATTTTGATGTTTTCTCATGCCAAAATATTTTCAATTTTATCCAGTGAATAAGAGAAAATTCTTGACATTTTAAGAGTTTTTTTATCACTTTTATTCAATGACATAAATATTCAATGAAGACAACTAAAAAATTAGGCTGTCAAATTTTCATTAACTGCCGACATTTTTAAACAAACGATAGTAAATAAATAGTAAATAAAACATTAGAAGTTTATCTATCGAGTGTGATCGTCTTAGACTCGATTGTACTAGATAAATACATTAGTTTTTGTGACAGATATTTGAAATTGACTACATTTAGTGCCTATAAATCCCGGGTCAAAAAATTAGATCTGTTTTAAAATAAATGATAAATTCAAATGTTTTTCCTTTAATTCAAGTTTATAAATCGTATTTATTTTATATAAAAATTTAATCTGTTTTTGCCCGTACTATTCCTTATTCAGGCCAATATCAGACTTATTTTCGAATGATATTTAGTCTGTTTTAAATCACGTTTAGACTAAAAACAGACTTTTTTATAATAATTCTTGGTCTGTGTTCAATTGTTTTTAAGGACAAATACAGGACTTTTTATAAATATAAATAATAATAATAATAATCATCTAGATTTATTAATTTATTTTATTTTTCTTGGTATTTAAAACATGCTAATGCGCTTCCATAATAAGATGCCACACAGAGAAAATGTTGGCTCGAAACCTACTAATTTTTACAATGCTGTCGACTCAACTTGAAACAGGGAGTAAAGCATCCAAAAAATTAAAGTAGCAGGTCGAAAACAACTTAAAATTTTCATAAAAGATCAAACTCAGATCAAATAGTCCAATCAGACCAAAATCAGGTCAAATTTTCCAGTCCGGATAGTCCAAAAACAGATTAAAATTTTTATCGAAGTTAAATAACAGACCAAGTAGTCCAAATACAGTCCAGTTAGACTAAAATCAGATCAAATTTTTCGACCCGGGTTCTTACGCGTAATAAGTAATGTGATACAGTATAATCATTTTTTGTAAGAGCACGATAATTTTTTGGATGCTTTACTCCCTGTTTCAAGTTTAGTCGACAGCATTGTAAAAATTGGTAGGTTTCGAGCCAACATTTTCTCTGTGTGACATATTATGGAAGCGCATTAGCATATTTTAAATAAAACATTGAACTACTTCCGCTGCTGCTTATAGCACCGGTGACTTTCCTCTACTACATATATACATATATCGCGTGCTTAAAGGTAAAAGGGCTAATACCTAAGGGTTCATAGGGATTTAGGGTGAAAGGGCGTCTAAAAAAATTTTTTTTTGCCATTCGGTTTGAAATTGTCTGAAACGTAAAAATCTGTGAAAAAAAAAGTTGGTATCCTAAAGTTGAAAGGGCGTATCTCAAGACATACGCCCTTTCACCTTTAAGAAAAGTACAACTTAAAGGTAAAAGGGCGCATAAAAAAAAATTTTATTTTTTATACCAAATGTTGAATAACGCGTTACTAGAACCAAAAGGGCGTATAAAAAAAATTTTTGTCGCTCCAATCAATGTGAAAATGTTGAAAACATTACAATCTACGGAAAAAACGAAAAAAAAAATTTTTTTGAGTTTACTCCTTAAGAATCGATTTTCATAAAAGGAGCCTGGTATGGAAAAAATATGAGGTGTAAAATCTACTGATGGGAATTTCCGTAACGCGTTCGGTGCGCAGCTTAGTCTGCGCACCTTTCACTTTTCAGGCGTGAGAGTATAGGTTATCCTACGGGGCAGCGTACGAATGCAATGTATGTATACAATATACCTATATATACATATACAATATATATATAGGTATATAATATATACTCTACAGCGTCTTTAAATGATAAATATATATATAGTATATCAGTCGTACTCTAATGATACGAACAGTGAGCATTATTCTTTTGTATTCTCAAGTGTTTTTTTTAATTTTAAGCTATAACTGATTTCATATTCTTGTTAGGCATTTTATGATTACTTTTCAAATTTTTTCATGCTATTTTATAAACTCTATAATCCTTTTGTAAACAAATGGATTAATGAAATATTTTTGGAAAATTTTTGTTCTCCATATTGTTAGCGTGAGGAAATAATAATTTAAAGAAAAAATTTTTTTCTTAAAAACGCATTTATAATTTTTAAAAATAAATGCGTGTTGTTAGAGAACTATAACAGATAAACGTTAGGTTTAAAATTTATAAGAAATCTTAACTCATACTGTATAACAACGACTCGAAGGTCGAAAACTGTATGTGCAATAGTTAAAGCAATTTGTTTGTTGACAAATTGAGTCAATGTTTGGACTTGGTCGTACTCCAAAATCCAGATGATTTTTAAAAATTGAAAAAATTTGTATTTGCCATATTGTTGCAGGTTGCTGTTTTTGTAATTTTTTTGTGTTCTAAAAAAAATTAAAATAAAAAAAAAAATTGTTAAACATACAAATGAATAAATTGTTGACAAAAAAAATTTTGTTTGTCATGATGTTTAGAAATGCAAATTATGATTAAAAAAAAAACGATTCCTTAATGATTTATTTAAATAATCAAAATATGAAAAAAAACGATTATAAACAATAAGATATTGTTTTCAAGAAAAATTTTTTTTTTTAAATCATTATTTCCTTACGCTAACGATATAGTGAAAAAAAATTTAAAAAAAAAAAAATTATTTAACATACATTATTTTAATTTTTAATTTTTTTGTTAGTTCAAAAGTTAATAATTAATGAAATCAAAATATTGTATGAACTTTCATACTGTCATCTTGTTGAGTATGTTTATAAAAAAGGGCTTCAAGAAACAAAAAATTTATAGATTAATTATTTAAACTTTTATACCGCCTTTTATGACAATACAAACCCGTAAAAAAAATGTTGATTAAAAATTGAATAACTTTTTGAAAAATGGTGATGCAACTTTTATTACCGCGAAATAATATATTTTGAAGTGTCTAAATGACACCAGAATGTTTTCAAATTTTTCAATTGATATTTAATTGCAAAAAAAAATTATTTAAAAACTACGCTCACTAGGGTAGCGGCACGCGCATGCCGAAACTGCCGCGCAAAAGCTGATTTCCAATGTTAAATTGAAATTATAAATATTGGAGCTACGATTCGGGGAGTCAAGAACTTTTTTACTCAAATTTTCTGCTCTTTCATCAACTTTTTTAATATTTGAGATATCACTTATACTTTTTGAGATTTTGCCAAAAAGCTGGACGGCTAATTTTTTTAGGGGTTTTTTGTTCATAACAATTGTATTTTTATTTTTCCGAAAAAAAATCCAAAAAAATTCTTTTTCTAGACGCCATTACGGATCGTTTAAGCCATCAACTACATTTTTAGGAGACCTGTAACTATTTTTCACAGGAACTCAACTTTTCGTCTAGAGTAAAATACAATAAAAATACATTATTTAGGTATCGTCATTGATTTGTTTAGTTACCATTTGAAATAGTATTAATCTTTTTCTTAGACTAGTAAGCCCTTATTTCTGTGCCTATTTAGACAGTCGATCTGAAGGAGTAAACTCCAATCGTGCGTCGGAGCTGACACACACACTTTTTTCTATTTATTTCAGCTACCCTTCATTAATACTTTTACACAATCATTATTACTAAAATACTTAATCAAATAAATCCATTCAATCGGTCGGCACTTGAGTAAAGTCCAATGAATAAATGATGGCACCAAATCTCCGCGTTTCCCTTCACATTTTTCCAGGCTTAGGACTGGCAGCAGACGAAAATAGTAAGCTGGCATGTTTAAAAACGCGAAATACTAGCTAATAGCATTTCTTTTCAATTTCTTTGCGCAGTGTTTTTAATTTTCCATCTCTATATAGAACTATTTATAAAATTTACTTAATTTTAAAAATATTCAAATATTACCTCGAGTAACTTTTTTTTGTTCTCCTCATAATTCTTTGTAAATGAACCGGTAATAATTGCTTATTTTTATCTTGTTCTAACACTATTTTAACATCTACAACTTCAACATCAGACCAAGTATTATTAATTGTATTAAAAAATTTCATTGGAACTTCTCGAATGGTTCCATATGTTGTACCATTAATTGTTCGATGTTCAACGTCTTTTATGTTAATTTCATAATTTTGGAATGATGAAATTGTAGGCGGTAAAATATTGTTGTATAAATTTAAATAAAAAGATCTATAATTTCCGATGGAGGAATTGTGATAATGTTTTAAACAAAATTTTTGGTACTTACTCTTTACCGCATCGTACTCCTCCATTGTTTTGTTATGTTGTTCCATTGTCCAAAGCGGTGTAACTCACGATGTTGTAGGTATCAAGGCACTTTGTATACTGGAACTAGTGATAGCGTTTTCTTCAGTTAGCATGCGCTTCCGATACCCCCACCATTAAGGTAGTTCCTCCGTGGTATACTACAGTCAGAGTATTTACTATATAGTCTAGACGCTGTATTACCTTTTCGTAAACTTTTGAGGTCGGTGTACAAAATAAGATTATTTTCATGTTTTTTGACCCGCTGAAACCGAATATCGCAGAGTTTTTTTCGAAATCCCGGGCCATCAACTGTTTAAACAATTGTTTAAAAAATAATTTTTTGGGGATCGGTAATTTTTTTTTTAGTATTTTGGGCAATTTTAAGACGAACGTTACTCTTATAAAATTTTTCTAAAGTTGATAGTTTCAAAGTTATGAATTTTTGAAAATCGAAAATTCTCGATTTTCACAAACTTTGATGATTAATTACATATAAATAAATTACGTAATACTAGGTTTTATTTACATGATCGTAAAGAAGAATATTCAAAGTTTTTATTAAAACAATAATATTCCGTTATAATTTGTATTAAATAAAAAAAAAAAGTGGAGGCGGCTGAGGCAGCCGTTCGGCACGCGCGTGGCTCGGGCGATCACCGAAGTTAAGTAGCATTGAGCATGGCCACTACTTGGCTGGGTGACCGTTTAGCCACGCGTTGGGTTCGAACGAAGGTCTCTGACCGTTAGGCGCGGGATGAAGATCCAGTGATCGGTAAAATGGGAATTTTATCGATCACTGGAGCTTCACCCAAACCGAAACTGTACTGGCTAGGTTTTCTCTGTGGTTTCCCTACGCCACTACACCTCCATTGCACAAGGGATGTTGTAGGGCATCACCGTAATGATGCAGTACAGTATAAGCACAAGTCGGGCCACAGCCGCACAATGAAGGCAGAAAGAGAAGTAAAGCAGTTGCGATATAAAGGCAAAAAGTGTAAAAGGCCGTTACTACGGCTATATACTAGAAAAACAATTAAAATAAACAATAAAAAAAATAAAAAAAAAAGTGCGCAAAGCAATTATTTACTGTCTCGCTTGCTCTTAGGCGTGTAGGTAGCTGTTGGCCTGGTGCCTAAAATTTTAAATTTAAATGCATTATTTCTCGATAAAAAAATTTGTATGGTTAAAAAAATTATAAATTTTATGATATTAAAGAAATTTTCGAATTCATTAATTCGATAAATTAATAAAAATCTTAAATCTATGGTTTTTCACGATTTTAATGAACTACATTTAAAATTGTTTCAACTTATTTTATATTTTAATTAAAATTTTTTTTTTATTTAACTAATAAATAAATAATAAAGTTCAAGAATTTTTCACTTATATTTATGATAGTTATACTTGGGCAATAAAATAATTCCCATGAAAAAAATTTATAAAAATAATATATGTTAAAATACAAAAAAATATATTTTTATATATGTTTTTTATACTTTCATACTTATATTTTTTATGTACTCTAAGATATATTTCTAATATATTGAAATTACATTTCAAACATATGAAATATAAACGAAAATCGGCCAAAAGTTAGCTATTTAAAATATATTTTTTATACATATTTTGAATATTTTTTTTATATATTAACATATATTATTTTTATAAATTTTTCATGGGAATTATTTTATTGAAATTTATAATTTTTTTAACCATACAAATTTTTTTATCAAGAAATAATGCATGTAAATTTAAAATTTCAGATTAAAATTTCAGCCGCCGAGTCGGCAAAGTTACTCAATAAATGCAATAACTTTGATCACTTTTCTTATTTATTTAATACAAATTATAACGGAATATTATTGTTTTAATAAAAACTTTGAATATTCTTCTTTACGATCATGTAAATAAAACCTAGTATTACGTAATTTATTTATATGTAATTAATCATCTAAGTTTATGAAAATCGACAATTTTCGATTTTCAAAAATTCATAACTTTGAAACTATCAACTTTAGGAAAATTTTATAAGAGTAACTTTCGCCTTAAAATTGCCCAAAATGCTAAAATAAAACCGATCCCCAAAAAATTATTTTTTAAACAAATGGTTATAAACAATTTATGGCCTGAGATTTCGAAAAAACAACTGCGATATTCAGTTTTAGCGGGTCAAAAAACATAACAATAATCTTATTTTGTACACCGACCTCAAAAGTTTTCGAAAAGGTAATACAGCGTTTAGACTAATAATAGACAAAAATTAAAAAGCCTCGGCACACATACTAGAAAGTGAGCAAATAAACTAAGAGGATCTGGTTTAGGTGTGAGGATTTTTAAACAATTAAAAATTACACAGATTTTATCAATAAATAGTTATCAGCAAAGTCTTTGCGAGCTCCCGGTCAATTGTAGAGAGTGGTGTGGCCAGTGTGGACTGTGGCACTTTTTTAAATTTAGCGATGGCACATAAACAAATTCCAAGCGTGCGAAGTAACGGTGGCAACTTAGAGAATTTATCAAGTAGCGTGTATAGCGGGTGTGAATCTGCCTTGTAAATGGTAGAAACCAGACCTGGACGTTCTTCAAGATGTGATACTGTCTGCGAAAGTATGTCAAAAGATGACCAGTATTTTTTTGATTGACTGAGCCACTTAGGTCCCGTTTACCATAGCGAATGCTGTTCTAGTTTGGCTGCTGTTAAACCTCTCGAAGCGCAGTCAACTGGATTTAGTTTCCCTGGAACGAAATCCCAGTTGACACTTGGTAGCGATTTATGAATCTTGGTAACCCCATCCACGTTAAGGATACAGCGGAGTCTGCCCACAAGAAAATTGGTATATTTTCACGTTCCAAGACTTTCTTGACGTAGAGTACCATTTGAGCGAGTAAGACAGCGGCATTGAGCTCCATTCCCGAGTAGAATTAAAACTCATAGGTCAGCCCGTAGCTAACAGATTTGAGTCATACCCCATCACTGCCTAATAGAATTGGCCAGTCATAACCTATTGTCTTGATTTTCTCCTGGTACTCGTCAGTAGTGATGTCCAGTTGATAATCGTTGTCTTTTGTCAAGCAGATGTGAAGAGCATTGATAACGTCTATTAATTTTTGTGATTCTTCTTCTTCAAAAAAAATTTGAACTTTTTTTTTGTGTTTGAAATTTATTTTTTTTTTAATTTTTAGGAAAAATTTTTTTTCTTTTTTTCTCACACTTACTGAGTCACTAACGCAAAAATGGAAGAAAATTTAAAAAAAAATTATTTATTTATTTTAGTAATGATTACACAACGAAAGAACAAAATTTGTTTCTTTAATTGTTTAGTAAAACTTTGATCGATCGCCTTCAAATACACAGTTCAATAGATCGATTTAAAAATTTACAGGGTTTTCGGGGGTACATTAAGCTAAAAAGTTACTTGGCAACATTAGCCTTTTCATTGATATTTGTGGTTGATTTACTAAAAAACCAAAAAAAGTAATTTCTTTATACTTACTTCTCATCGATGTTAAAAATGAATAAAACATTTTTTTTTTCTAAAAAATGATGGAAGGGTCTTGTAGGGAATTTATTTAAGTTTTTAACGCCACCCTCCAATTTACCCCACGATTATTAGTAGCTGAGATATCGATGATCAAAGCAAAAACGATCTTTTTTCGTTTGTAGGCTGATATCTCTGCAAGAAATTGTCCTAATACAAGGTTAGAAAGAAAACTGAATTAAAGCTGAATAAGTTAGCTAAGTGACCTATGCATTGGTTTAGCTAAAAAAAAAATAATTTCGTGGCCCGTGGGCTATTTGGAAAAAAAAAAATTAAAAGTTGAAAATTTTTTGTCTCACGGTATTTCTCATGTTTGCGCAATAGCCGTAACTCGAAAAAAATTTTGCTGAAAATGCACCAGGACTAGAGATTTCAAACAAAAAAATGCTTTTTTTTAAATCTCGATATTGTTATATTCAAAAATCACTAAAAAATTTATAAAATTTTTCTGTTCCTTTAATTTTTTGCGTTAGTTCAATTAATTAATTAATGTAACGTGGACCTAAGTCCGCCTCCGCCGACCGGAAGCCGAGACCTCACCCTTTCGGGCATACTCGTTTTGCGTAATCCCATCTCTTCCACACTTTAAGCGACACTCTCGGCCGGAACCAAGAGTGGACATTTACCGGAGGTATAATCAAAAATCCTCATTACGTGTGGTATCTAACCACAGCCACTACGAGTCCGACCTCACGTCGGCCCAAACACTCCTCCCATCTCAAAAAATATAGAGACTCTGGTCGAAGTGGGGCTTGGAAAGGGCCGCCCATAGTACCAATTCTGTATTGGTCGACATACCACTTGGTCAAGAGGGGACGTGGCACTCTTTCCCCTGCCTCCCGAAGGAGACACCCAGTTTTGTTTTCATTCATACCCATACTTCACACATTCTTTTACACATTCTTCACACATTCTTTGCACATTCTTTTTGCATTCTCACACACATTTTTTTTTTTTTTGCACATTCTTCACACATTCTCACACACATTCTCACACGCATTCTCACACACATTCTTCACCATTCTTTGCACATTCTTTTACACATTCTCACACTCACCTAACTTCGGACCAACACCCGAGATGCACTTGCGTTAGTATAAATAAAGACACTTTAGATTTAGTGTTATATTATATATTTTATTTAAAATTGCTATCACTATGGATGAATTTTAGATAAATGTAACCGCCATTAACCAGCGCCCGTTCGCGACGCTGATCAGTCTAGTCAGATATTAAAATAGCTTAAATATTAAATTTATTGATTCAAAAGCATAATGCCTGAATAGCTCAAATGTTAAACGTAAAGCAAAGTTAACAAAATTTCTTACGAGATTTTGAAAACCTAACTTAATGTTAAAGTTGGAAAAATGGGCGTGAGAAACTTGGAAAGCAGGAAACCGAAGCTGGGATTGGTGGATAAGGAGGCGTAGGGCCGGGTCTAGCCTGAGGCGTGATAGTTTCTACAACTACAGTTTAAGTTTGAACACTTAAATAGCTAATAAACTAAATGCAAAATCTATAACTTAATCCTAAGCAGATGCTGCAACTATTTTACACTCAAGGAGCTCGGAAAGTTTTAGGGCTAGCCCGCAGTGTCGACTGACAGACAGATTTTCTTCATATGTAAGTATATATCGACAAAAACATTAAAAAATCGTTCTGTAGGCTCATGCGATTCCATTCAAGCTCATGTCCCCCCATGAAAATAATTTTTTAAAAAAATATATGTAAAAATATAAAAAATATATTTTAAATAGCTAACTTTTGGCCGATTTTCGTATAGATTTTATATGTTTTAAAAATATTAAAGATATATCTTTGAATATAAAAAAATACATGTATAAAAATATACAAAAAAAATATTTACTTTTATATTTAAAATGTAACAAAATATATTAGTAATATATTTTTAATCTACACTAATGGAAAAAATTAAAGGATCAAAAAAAAATTCTAAATTTTTAGGCGATTTTCAACAGGCTCTAACTTTGAGAGAAATGGTCGTACAAGAAAAGAAAAAAAAGGAAATTGTAGCTCCAAGTATCTACTTTTCGGATTAGAACTTTAAAATTTCTTAGCGTCAGCAGTTTTTGAGTAATCTTAGAAAAACCAACGACAAAAAAATTTTCAAATTTTTTTAATTTTTTTTTTTTTGGTCTCCGGGCGTGGAAAAAATTATTTTTGCTTAACCACTATAAGGATCAGATACCTTCATTATTCAGCTTTAATTTCTTTTTTTATGGACCTTGATACGTCCACTTCTCGCCGAGATATCGGTCTTCAAATGGAAAAGGATCCTTTTGTCTTTGATTATCGATATCTCAGAAACCAATGATTGCACAGAAAGTTAATGGTGGGTTTTAAAAACTTGAATAAATTCCCTTCAATGATTAGTCATTGCTTTTTCGAAAAAAAAATTTTTTCCTATCGTCAGATGAATTTAAAAATGCAACAAAAAAAGAGCTTTTTGTGGTTTTTTGGAAAATCAAGCGCTGAAACGAAAATATTGTGGAAATCGATAATGTTGACTGTGCATTTTACAGTTCAATATGTCCACAAAAACCCTGCAGAAAGCCAGATTAATCCAACCAGCCGTTTTTTTGTTTCACGCGATCAAATTTTTAAAAAAATTAAAGGATCACGTTTTTTGCTCTGAAAAGCTCATAATCTTTAACAAGATGAAAACAAACATTTCTTCGGAGCTTTGTCTACAATTTTATTGCAGACAGTGCTTAAATTTCCAAAAGAGAAAAAACTTTTTTTTCGAAACAAAATTTTCAAAAAAAAAATTTTTTCAAAAAAATTTTTTTTTGGAATAACTTAAGGTAATTTACAAAACCAACACCCAATCATTTTTAACACGTTTACGTTGCTGCATTCCGTGATTTTACTGATCTCTCAGTCATTAGTTAAAAAAAAAATTTTTTTTTTTTGAAAATTTTGATTCGAAAAAAAAGTTTTTTCTCTTTTGGAAATTTAAGCACTGTCTGCAATAAAATTGTAGACAAAGCTCCGAAGAAATGTTTGTTTTCATCTTGTTAAAGATTATGAGCTTTTCAGAGCAAAAAACGTGATCCTTTAATTTTTTTAAAAATTTGATCGCGTGAAACAAAAAAACGGCTGGTTGGATTAATCTGGCTTTCTGCAGGGTTTTTGTGGACATATTGAACTGTAAAATGCACAGTCAACATTATCGATTTCCACAATATTTTCGTTTCAGCGCTTGATTTTCCAAAAAACCACAAAAAGCTCTTTTTTTGTTGCATTTTTAAATTCATCTGACGATAGGAAAAAATTTTTTTTTCGAAAAAGCAATGACTAATCATTGAAGGGAATTTATTCAAGTTTTTAAAACCCACCATTAACTTTCTGTGCGATCATTGGTTTCTGAGATATCGATAATCAAAGACAAAAGGATCCTTTTCCATTTGAAGACCGATATCTCGGCGAGAAGTGGACGTATCAAGGTCCATAAAAAAAAAAATTAAAGCTGAATAATGAAGGTATCTGATCCTCATAGTGGTTAAGCAAAAATAATTTTTTCCACGCCCGGAGACCAAAAAAAAAAAATTAAAAAAATTTGAAAATTTTTTTGTCGTTGGTTTTTCTAAGATTACTCAAAAACTGCTGACGCTAAAAAATTTTAAAGTTCTAATCCAGAAAGTAGATACTTGGAGCTACAATTTCCTTTTTTTTCTTTTCTTGTACGACCATTTCTCTCAAAGTTAGAGCCTGTTGAAAATCGCCTAAAAATTTAGAATTTTTTTTTGATCCTTTAATTTTTTCCATTAGTGTAGTATCACCAACATAGAAAATGAAATATAAAAAATATATTTGTTATATATTTTTTTACCTAGGTTGTTGGTTGAATTAAAAATCTATTTTTTATCTAAATTTTTTATAATTCATTTTTTATGTTGGTGATATTAGATTAAAAATATATTGATAACGTATGTTTTTTATAATACCATACCTTTTTTTTTTAACTTTAAGCATAAAAAAAATATTTTTTGTTTATATTTTTATACTCGTATTTTTTATATATTTTAAGATATATTTTTAATATCTTTCAAATATACGAAACATATCCGAAAATCGGCCAAAAGTTAGCTATCTAAAATATATTTTTTTTACATTTTTATATTATTTATGTATTTTTATTAAATTTTTTTTATATGAAAAATATTTTTTTTTTATATTTGAAGATATTTTTTCTTTAGAAATTTTTTCCATGGGGGGTACCCATATAGGAAGAAACAATAGACCCAAGCTTGGCCGAGGCTTGGCGCAAGACTTATTAACTCTGGGGAAAGCTTGAAATCCAAGCTTGGCCCAAGTCCGTCTAAGCATACAAATGATAACTTCCTGCCAAGACTGAAAATCAGTACTGTGTCAGTACTGAATGTTAGTATTGTGCCAAGACTGAGAAAAAGTATTGTACCAAGACTGAATTTCAGTGTTGTGCCAAGACTTAGAATAAGAATTGTGCCAAGATTGTTGCTAAATAAGCACCTATGCTTATTAAAAATAAATTAAAAAAAAAAAAATATTAGTTGACATGTGCGTGATGGTAACATATGGAAATAAATTTGTACACAGAGAAATCAGGTGGATCGATGAAACTAATTTTATTTTTTGCATTCGCTGGGTCTCGAACCTGGTCCTTCATGACTGCTAGGCAAGCGTCTTATCCACTAGGCTGTTACGCTATTCACAGAAGCCAGGGGTTATTAGGTACCATTTGTTATTTAGACTGGTAAACCAAGGCTTGTCACTTGTATAATGGCTAAATCTTGGCCCAAGACTGGCAAACCAAGGCTTGTCACTTGAGCATTGGCTGAAACTTCTCCCAAGACTGGCAAACCAAGGCTTGTCACTTGAGCATTGGCTGAAACTTCTCCCAAGACTGGCAAACGAAGGCTTGTCACTTGAGCATTGGCTGAACCTCCTCCCAAGACTGGCAAACGAAGGCTTGTCACTTGAGCATTGGCTGAATCTTGTCCCAAGACTGGCAAACCAAGGCTTGTCACTTGAGCACTGGCTGAACCTTGTCCCAAGACTGGCAAACCAAGGCTTGTCACTTCAACGTTGGTCGGATCTCGGACCAACCTTGGGGGGCCGAGCCTCGGTAGCCCAGTATTGTGCCAAGATTGGCCCCGTTGTCAATATTTTTTTTCCTACAAGGGTAGTCTCAATATTCTGACTCAGAAATACTCTATTTTTTCCCGGTCCTTTAAGAAGTTAATTAACATTCAATACTTCTGAATAATTCAACCTTGTTGATAATTTTAAGAAGCCAGTCTAATGTGTGAAAATTCCCAGTTCATTATCTCCATAGTCTAGACTCTAATGAGTATTCTTATATTTAACGGTAATGACAGATGGGATTATTTTAAAAGACAAATTACCTGAAAATGTTCTGATACGATCATTACTCATAATAGTCTAGTCGAGAAGATGAATACCTGCGAAAAATAGTTACAAGTCTCCTAAAAATATAGGTGATGGATTAAACGATCCGGAATAACGTCTAGAAAAAGACGTTTTTAGGATTTTTTTTGGGAAAATAAAAGTACAATTGTTATGAACAAAAATCCGTTGAAAAAATTAGCCGTCCAGCTTTTTTGGCAAAGTCTCAAAAAGTATAAGTGATAGCTCAAATATTAAAAAAGTTTCTGAAAGAGCAGAAAATTTTAGTAAAAAAGTTCTCGACTCCTCGAGTTGTAGCTCCAATATTTATAATTTTAATTAGACATTGAATTCGGTTTTTGCGCGGCAGTTTCGGCTTGCGCGCGCCGTTACTCTAGTGAGCTTAGTTTTTAAATAATTTTTTTTTTGCATTTAAATATCAATTAAAAAATTTGAAAACATTCTGGTGTCATCTAGACACTTCGAAGAATATGATTCCGCGGTAATAAAAGTTGCATCACCATATTACAAAAAGTTATTCGATTGTTAATTAACATTTTTTTTACGGGTTTGTGTTGTCATAAAAAGCGGTGTAAAAGTTTGAATAATTAATCCATAAATGTTTTGTTTCTTGGAGCCCTTGTTATAACTATACTTAACAAGATGACGTGATAAAAGTTTATAAAATATTTTTCATTCATTAGTTATTAATTTTTGAAGTCCCAAAAAAATTAAAAATTTAAATGATGTATCTTAAATATTTTTTTTTTTAATTCTAAGCTACACAGAAAAAAAGGATATCTTGGCGCAAGAAATTTTTTCTTGCCGCAAGAATATTTTTTGCAATTTTGAACGAAAACGAAAATTTTCTTGGTTCAAGAACAAAATTTTCTTAAATTTAGTCATCTTGGCATAAGATTTTTTTTTTATTCAACCGATATAATATATTTTTCTTGAAGTAAGAAATATTTTCTTAAAGTGAGAAAAATAAATGTTTTGCCCCAATATATAATCAATTGTCCGAAAAGTAAAATATTCTTTGTTTAAGAATAATTTATTTTGAATCGAGATAATTTGTGACTCGAGTCAAGAATTAAAAGTACTCGACTCAATGGTAAGAAATATCTTGGTTCAAGTATTTTGTTGTGTTGCGGCGAGTAAGCGTAGACGTTTGAACCAACAGCAACTACGTTCACGGCCCAACGCAAAAATTCTCTTGGGAAAGCCAACTGTACTATACTAAAGTGGCGGTAGTGTAGACTCTACGTTGTACAGTGTGCTTACTGCATATAGGTAAAGTAAACGAATATTCAGGGAATGATCGCATAGCATAACTGGTAAAGCTCTCGCGTGAGGCCGAATCGGTCTGGGTTCGATTCCTACCATGAGCAAACCATTTATTTTTTCTTAAGTTGTTCATAAACCATTAATCGAGGATGTTTATGTCTTATCCCCTCTACTGCCGTATCGTGATATTCTGAATATACACATATAATTTCCTGCTTCACAACATTTAATATTTATACGAGGTTCAATTCACTCAAAAATATAGGACGATATATTTTTTCAAGTAGAGTCATTTATTTTCTTGAATCGAGACTACATTTTTTTTCAGTCAAGAAAAAAACTCATCAATGGGAGAATTTTATGTCTTCCGTGAAGTAAATATTTGCATGATTCAAGAAAAGTTATTTTATTAAGTTAAGATTATAATTTATTTAAATCAAAATTAAAATTTTCTCATTACAATAGACCGTTGTCTTGAGTCGATAATGTAGTTTTCTCAAACTGAGAGTAAATGTTCTTCTGCCACGCAAAAAAAGTTCTTGGTTTGAGATGTTGATATATATTGTGACAATTTACTATACTCACCAACCAAGACAGAAAAGTATCTTGTTTTGATAGTTTTTTTTACTTGGTTGGAAAAAAAATAAATTTGATTTAAAATAATTATTCTTGAATTAAGATTATTTAACTTGAATTAAAATTTAATTATTCTTGACACAATATTTTTATAATATTAGTCGAAGAAAATGTTCTCGGATTAAAAAAACACAACTACTCAGCCCAAGAATAAAAAAATGAAGGCAAAAATTGTCTTGGGCCAAGTCAACCTTTTTTTCTGTGTATTACTGATTTCATATCCTTGCTAGGCATTATATGATTACTTTTTAAATTTTTTCATGCCATTTGTTTATAAATTTTTTATAAACAAATGGATTAATTAAATATTTTTTATAATTTTTTTTCAACCATACTGTTAGCGTAAGAAAATAATGATTTAAAAAAAAAAATTTTTTTCTTGAAAACATTATCTTAATGTTTATTTTCTTATTTTTCATATTTCGATTATTTATATAAATAATTAAAGAATCGGTTTTATTTTAAAAATCATAATTCGCATTTCTAAATATAATGGCAAAATGGAAAATTTTTTTTGTCAACAATTTATGCAATTCTTTAGCTAAAAATTTAATATAAACAATTTTTTTCTGGAACAAAAAAAAATGACAAAAACAGCAACCTGCAACAATATAGCAAAAAATTTTTTTTCAATTTTTTAAAAAACATTTGGATTTTGGAGCACGACAAAGTCCAAACACTGACTCGATTTGTAAACAAACAAATTGCTTTAACTTTGCAACTATTGCAGATAGTTTTTAACCTTCAGGTCGTTTTTATACAATATGAGTTAAGATTTCTTATTAGTTTTTAACCTAATGTTTAGTTGTTATAGTTCTCTAACTACACGCATTTTTTTGTAAAAAGTAGCATTTTAAATATACGTATAGTAAAATTTAGATCTAATTTAACTGGGTTGGTCATACGAATAAGAAACTTTAAAAAAAAAAAGTACACAATATAAATATATGTTTTTATATAAGATGAGAATATATTTTTTGTATATGATAGAAATATATATTTTTATGTATGATAGAAATATCATTTTCGTATATGACAAGAACATATATTTTTATATATGATAATAGTTATTGGCGTAACTGGTAGGGTAAGTGATTCATAATGTGTCAGCACGATGCGTTTAGCACGAGTCGCAGGTGCGCAGGCACGAGCGAAGCGAGTGCATACTGCGCACTGGAAACGAGTGCAAAACACATCGCGGGTGACGGATTATGACTTACCCTACATGTTGCGCCCATAGTTTTATTTAACTCATATGCGCTATTCGCGTTTTATTAATCGCCTAAAACGCGAAGTCTCAATAGCTGTTTAGTGACATGGTGAAAAAAAAAACATTCGGCATCACAACCTTGGTTACTCAATGGGTAACAACAGGGAATTGTAATTACCCCATATTCAGTAAGAGCTTGAAAGATAGTTACGTTTATTTTCATTACGTCACAATGGCCGGGATAGTAGACATCTTTATTGCGTTTTGACAAATAATTTTTCACCAGTCGGTAAACGGCCATTTAGGGTTCGCATTTTAGGCATGATAAAACGTGAATAGCGCGCATGAGTTGAATAAAAATATAAATTTCTTGTATACGATTGACATATATATTTTATACATGCTAAACATTTACGGACTCGTATAAGATGAGCATTATGTTTTTTAATTTAAAAAAAAAATATATCAGAAAATATAGTTAAATTCGCCACATATATTTTCTGATATTTATCATATATTTTTACATATATTTTGACCATATATGTTATTTTCATACAGGCAACAATAGTACACAAAAAAATTACTAAAAACTAGCGCGCTGTTGCCGTACTCCCGTGTTTATTTTTTAATCACTTATTTTATTAAAATAAAAATTATTTGATAAAAAAAAATTTTTTTTATGATTTTATGCTATAATAATAAAAATATATTCTGTTAATTTTAAAACTAAGTCAATTTATAAGATATTTTATCAATGAAATCTTAGTGTCAAGAAGTTGTAATCTTCAAAAAATACAATAGAAAATCTACGAGATCCCTTAAAAAGATAATCGGTCTTGAACCTCCTTTATAACTTACACTCGATGGTATCAAATAATTAAAACAAAATATTTAACCATTTAATTTTTGTACACAATAACAGAAAACTTTCAACTGTCTAGGGATTAGGATCTCTTTAAATTTGAGTAATTTTGAAAGCTTATCGGTGATCCTTTTTAATGACCTGGCTATTCAAATCCATTACCAAAATATGTATAGTAATGAGATATACTTAAGATGTGATAATATCACTTTCTATAAGTTTAAAACTAAAATTTAAAATCCATCAAGTAACAAATTAACATTTTAGAATCGGCGCCTGAGTGTTTATGTCTTTTATGAAAGAGTTTTTTTTCTAAATATTGTCTTACTGAAGTATTGGTAAATAGTTTTCATTTCCAGTGATTGCTACTTAAGTCCCTTTTGTCAGTAAGATGCTATTGTCTAAGGCTCTTGCATTCGCACCTGACCTGTCCCTTATCTAATTTCCAGTCCGTACGACGCCATACCAGTGCGCTGGGTCCGCCTAATTGGTCCTCTCTATTCTGAAGTTAGCTATTGGCTTTCCACAATTTGTCTACTCCTCCATCTTTTGTTTAATTACTCCCTCTACTTCAAAATTCTAAGGCTTTTGCTCTCCTACCAAATTGTAATAATTTTTGAACTTGCACCTAGTAGTCATTCTCGTTCGTGAGTTTGTCCAAGAAGTTGAAACTTTGAGTTCAAATGTAACTTGCTCTTGTAATTTTTTGGTGCAATAATTAATTAGATACTGTACATAACGCAAATACTTGTAATAAATCGAATACGAGTCAAATCAATTTTCGTCTAAGTGGTGTCTCATCAGTGTCTTGCTACAGCATATTGACGTATTTTGATCATTTTTATACACGTCCACATCAAAAATCAACCAAGGAGTTAATTTTCACCAGATCTTCAAGCGACAAAACGGTAAGTAGATATATTAAATACCATTATATATTTCGTAATTCGAATTATTACTCTTGTTTTTTAATTTAACTCGGAAAATATCGTGTGCGCTAAAAATGGTCCGTAGATTTTGTAAATTATATTGTGCTAAGCAAAAATAATGACGATAGGTTGCAATAATTTTTTTGTATTTTTTGTTGAATAGTAAATTGGAAAATATAAATTTTGACAAAAAAAAAAAAACAAAAACGTCCCAATTACTCGAATTTCGAAATAGTTATAGTTATTACAAAAAACAATTTATTTATTAAATTCGTAACCTTTTTTTTCTTGGTTGGGTAAAAAACTTCGAAAAAATTATCAGGAATAATTATTTTTTTTTTTCAGAATATTGACTTTTTCAACTAGTGACGATAAATCCGAATTTAGTAAAAATGGAGTCAATAAAAAAGATGATAAGCGGTAAATTCTGTTCTCCATCAGCCAAGAAGACGACAAACTATACAGTGAAGCGTCGCGCAGATCCGGAATTTATAAAAAAAGTAACTTCACTATTCCCCCCAACTTCGTCGGATTCACCATTTAATCACGACATAAGTTGTTCTTGCGCACTTTGCGTGTGCGTTAATGAGGCCTATTACTTACATTTCAACAAAAATTAATGAACTAGTGAATATGTTCATTTATATAAAAAACAAATATGTATTTTTTTTATTCATTAGATTTAAGTTATTAGTAGGTACTATCAATTTCTAGATGTAAGAACAATTCAAATGCTTTATTTTTAAAACATTCAAGAGAATGGAATAGTGAATAAAGAATTGTAAAAATTGTATAATACAAGTAACAAACAATAATAATCATTGTAAAAAACTGCAATATTTTCTTTATAATTTTAAGTCTAGATTAATAATCGAAATGACATAACTATAAATTCCATTGTTTTTTAAAATTAACTATTGACATTTGTATGATTGTAATGTATGTTTCGAGTATTGCTTAGTAAATTTTTATACTTATAATTTTTGGTTTTTTTCATTCATTAATTAACTATATGTCCATTAGGGTGATCCAAAAAATAACAAATTTTTTTTTTTCTTTCAAGCAGGTTCAATAGTTTCATTCAGATAAAAAAAGACGCCCGTAAAAATTAGAGTTCTTTATATTAACATTAAGAGGTTCCTCATCGCACTTTTCTATTTCCCATAAGAATAACATGGAAAAAATTTTTTTTACGTCTTCTAATTTTTATAAGTAGCTAGCGATGCGTCATAGGAATAATGGGCAGGCATATTTTTGTAGAGAATTGAATGCTCTACAAAAAAAGATATTATCATTTCTTGAGGAATCCATTTGTTAAAAAGTTATTTGAGGTTGAAGTCGAATTCATATTAAATTTTGAGATTTTCTACTTTTCCGGCGAAACTATCAGACTTATTACAAAATATCGTCAGACCTTTCTTGTAGACAATTTTATTCCCTAAAAGTTATTTTTTGAAAAATTTTTTCGAATTCCGCATTGTTTTCTAGTTATTTTTATTTTAATGTCATGCTCATAAAAAAATTGTCTTCTGATTGATTTTAAGAGCTTGACGTTAAAATAAGAATAACTTGAAAACAATGCTGAATTCGAAAAAACTTTTTGAGAAATAACTTTTAGGGAATAAAATTGTCTAGAAAAAAGGTCCGATGATATTTTGTAATAAGTCTGATAGTTTCGCCGGAAAAGTAGAAAATCTCAAAATTTAATATGAATTCGACTTCAACCTCAAATAACTTTTTAACAAATAGATTCCTCAAAAAATGATAAATTTTTTTTTTCGTAGAGCATTCAATTCCCTACAAAAATATGCCTGCCAATTATTCCTATGACGCATCGTTAGCTACTTCTGAAAATCGGAAGACGTAAAAAAAATTTTTCCCATGTTATTCTTATGGAAAATAGAAAAGTGCGATGAGGAACCTCTTAATGTTAATATTAAGAGCTCCAATTTTTACAGGCGTCTTTTTTTATCTAAATGAAACTTTTGAACCTGTTTGAAAGAAAAAAAGAAAAATTTGTTATTTTTTGGATCACCCTAATGTCCATATATTTCCCAATTTTTTCTATTACACGACGAGTATATCTTTGTAAAATTTAGATAGAAAAATTTTCAATGGCTGTTAAGAAAAAATTTAATTTTTGAAGGGAAAATGGGTTATGACCCAAAGAAGATGAGAAGAAAATTTCTGGATATTGAGTAAATTTGATTGAATTAAATTTTTTTGCAAGTAGTTCACATGAAAGAAAATTAAACTTTACATAATTATTGGCTACAAATGAAGAAAAATTAAATTTTAATAGCCGTTTCTATCGTAAAAATAAGTTATTAACATTTTTCGACTATCACTCGGTTTTTGAAAAAGTTAAACAAAAAAAATTCAAAATAATACTTAATTATATTTACAAACAAGATTTTGGAATATTTAAGAAATATTTAAAAAAAAAAAATGACCGTTACTAAATTTCAGGGGTACCTCGTTTTCCTCACCCTACTCCATTTTGCCCCCTGTTTCCTATATCAATAAGATAGTAGAAATTTTCAAAATTATGTTTTTTAAAATAATTCAATGATTTTGATTTTATTTTTTATAAAAAACAGAACAATTTCGGGACCACGATTTCTTGAAATTAGTAAAATTTTAAAAAAGTATTTTTTGAATCGATCATCGTACTGACATTCTCAGGGTGATTGAACACAGAGATCGGCAAAAAAATTCTCATTTGCAATTTTTTATTTATTTTAGTCAACATAATATTAATTACGAAATTTTTTATTATTCAAAACTAAAATAATTTTATTTTTTTTATTTTTAATTTGGTTAATAATTAAAAATTATTATCATTCAATCTTTAATTACTTGAAAAATTAAAACTTTCTTCAAAAATAATTTTCAATAATAAAATTTTTCGAAATTCATAGCATTGTTATAGTAATATCATCAAAAATAGAAATTTTTTCAATTAGAGGAGCCTGGGGCACGACGGCACTGTTAAGTTGTTTTTTTTTTTGTGACTTTCAACTATCAAAATCGTTTATTTTCCGTCTACTTCAGAAGAATCAGTCGAAGTTTTGCACAAAATTGGAAAAAAAAAATATTTTTCTGAGGCACGAGACAACCCCCTCCCCAAAAAATTATAAACAAAATTTTTTTTTTATTGCCTGTCAATTTATGACCTCTATAATGTTTTTATCATATTTTAGGTCAATATGCGATATGTGGGGCAAAATGGACCACTCGAAATAAAATAAATGGTAATAAAAAAAAAAATTTTTTTTTCATGTTTTTTTGGGGGGAGGGGGCCGTCGTATCCCAGAAAAAAAATTTTATCGTCACAATTTTTTTTTTGGGTGGTCCATTTTGCCCCACATATCACATACTGGCCTAAAATGTGATAAATATATTATAGAGGTCACAACTTGACGGGAAATAAAAAAAAAAATTTGTTTATAATTTTATGCGAAATTTCGATTAATTCTTCCGAAATAGACGGAAAATAAACGAATTCGATGATTAAAAGTCAAAAAAAAATAAACAGCTTAACAGGGTCGTGCTCCAGGCTGCCCTAATTGAAAAAATTTTCATTTTTAATGATAATTACTTTAACAATGCTACTATTTTCAAATAATTTTTTGTATTATTTTATTAATGAAAATTGTTTTTGAACAAAAACTTTATTTTTCAAGTAATTAAAATTAAAATTATAATAATTTTTAATTAATAACCAAATTAAAAATTAAAAAATCATAATTTTTTCATTTTTGATTAATCAAAAATTTGTTAAGTAATATTATGTTGACTAGAATAATTAAAAAATGGCAAATGAGAATTTTTTTTGCCGCGATCTCTGACGGAACAGAGCTTTAAATATTTTTCTTTAAATAATAAAACCTGTGTTATCAAATAATCAATGTAATATTTTTTAATAAATCAGTAAAAACTACTGACGATCAATTTTTCTATCAAAATACGAATTTTTTATTTGAGAGCCAGAAAAGCGGACGACAAAATTTTAGAGAATTGACGTGATTATAATCCAAGAGTACAAAATCGATGAAAAAAATTTTTTGGTATGCTTATGTTTTTTTATTGTAAGTCTAAATAGGTTTTAGTTACGTTTTCGATTTACGATACTCCAATCTATGTTTTGAATAAGTTGAAAGCTGTCAAATTGAGTTTTTAATTTCCGAAACGTTCAATTTACGTTCAATACGTCAAAAACGTTCAATTTACGTTTATAACGTTGAAAACATTTAATTTTCGTCTAATATTTCGACTCGGGCATATATTTGTGTTGCACAACATTGAGAAAAAAATTTACTAACATTTGATAAATTATATATATTAAACATTCGTTTGTATGCATTAAATACTATTCTACTAATCTTGTGAAATAATTAACTCTAGTCAACAATATCAAGTCATACATAATTACACTAACGTTGAACTTCCTGAAGCAGTAACAAGGGTGTTAAGTTCATCACCAAAATTTGGAATTCCTCTTCTAAAACATGAAGTTCCAATGCCTGTTCTGATAAAAGATATTGAATACGCCATCTCAAGAGTGAATATTGATGATCAAGATGAAAAAGTAATCGAGAATGTTAGAAACAATATAAGACTGAGAACAATAAACTCTATTACCAATTACTATAATAATGACAACAATAGGACCATAGACTGTTCAAATAAATTATTACGGGAAGACATTAAAAATACTAAAAAATTTCTACATGATAATAGGGATCTAATTATTACAAGAGCTGATAAAGGAGGTAGCACTGTGGTTATGGAGAAAACAGAATATATAAATGAAATGAACAAGATGTTAACTGATGATACGATCTATGAAAGAATAGAAAAGGACCCAACAAGTAAATTCCAATTAAGAACAAATTGTATGATTAAAGATCTTGAAAAAGAAGATGTCATTGATAATGTTAAAGCTAAAATATTAAAAACCTACAACTCGGTCTCACCTAAAATTTATGGCTTACGTAAAGTTCATAAAGAAGGTTGTAAACTTCGACCTGTTGTTAGCTGCATTAAAGCTCCTAGCTACAATATTGGATCATTTCTGCATCAGTTATTAACTCCATTACTTGACACGTGTGAATTCAACATTAAAAATTCTACAGAGCTTGTGAAATTCATAAATACAGTGACTATTCCAAACAATTATGTCTTAGTTTCTTTAGATGTAGTTTCACTTTTTACTAAAATTCCTAAATTACTTTGTATACAAATTATTGATGAAGATTGGGACAACATATCAAAAATAATTACAATTAAAAAAGAAATCTTGATTGAACTGGTTAATTGCTGTTTCGAAACAAGTTATTTTAGTTTTCAAAACAAATTTTACTTACAAGTGGATGGAACAAGTATGGGTGGCCCAGCTAGCCCAGCAATTGCAAATGTGGTCATGAAATATGTACTGGAGAAAGTTTTAAAGACATTGCCCTTTAAAGTACCATTCTTAAAGTTATATGTTGATGACACGTTTCTAGCTGTCCCTGAAATTGAACTAAATAACTTGCTTAAATATTTTAATAACATCTATGAAAAAATACAATTTACAATGGAGGTTGAAAAAGAGAATAAACTGGCATTTTTAGACGTTATGGTATCACGTTTATCAAATGGCAGTCTAATAACTAATTGGTACTCTAAACCGACTAACTCAGGTAGATTGTTTAACTTTAACTCCAACCATCCTATATCTCAAAGAACAGGAGTGGTGTTGGGGTTACTACACAGAGCAATTAATCTTAGTCACGAGAAATTCCATTCTGATAACACCACTAGAGTAAAATCAATTTTAAAAAAGAATAACTATCCTTCGACCTTTATTGGGATGTGTATTAACAAGTTCAATAGTAACCAAAGTAGGAGTAATATAAATAAAATTAAAAAGAAGTTTTATTACTTTAAATTTCCATATATAAAAAGTTTATCATTCCATATCTCTAACAGTTTTATTGGCACTGACTGGAGACCGGCTTTTTATAACTTGAAGACAGTGGCATTACTATACACAAAACTGAAAGACAAAACAGATCTATTAATGCAGTCAGAACTAATTTATAAAATTCCATGTAGTTGCGGTAAATCTTATATTGGCCAAACTAAACAATTGCTAGGGAAAAGATTATACCAACATAAATCTGATTGTAAACCTATGCACATTAATAAATTAGAACAGACGGCATTAGCAAAACATCATTTTAAAACAAGTCATAATTTTGAGTTTGGTAATACAACTATTCTTGATATGGAAAGTAATGGTTTAAAAAGAAATGTAAGTGAAATGGTATTTATTTATTTGAACGATACGGTGAACTTAAAAACAGATACAAATAATTTAAGCAGTCTATATAATAATCTATTGGACTCATACCGTAAAATTAAATTAAATAAATTAACTTGAATCACCGTAAGATTTTTAAAAAATAAAAATAAAATAAAATTTAAAGTTTTCAATGTATAAATAATCGATGTAAATAATTTGGTTTTTAAAATTTTTAAAAAATTTTTTTAAATTTTTTAAATTTCTTAAATTTGACGTGCAATGTAATTAATTAGTCTAACCATAAATGTCATTAGTAAATAGTTATTAAGGTGATATATCTATGTATTGTGACACATAGATACTATTTACTTACAATTTATAATTTACTGTGATATTGTGGATGATCGTTTTCAGAAAAAGTATTGAATAATAAATTAAAACAATAGACTTGATGTTAGTTAATATTTATCAAAGTAGACTAATACAAAGAATGTATAGAATTAGCAAAGCAATTATGTGTATTGACTGCCCAGGTAGAAAGTAATCAATGGAATTAGCTTGTATTAAGCTAATTTTATCAGTTTTAGCCTAAAATTAGCTAACAAACTATGGTTAACACAAGGTTAGTTGGTAACGCTTTGGATCGCTAACATAAAGCTTGCAGTTTTAGCTTGCATAAACAGTGACAATTCAGCTTACTATAAGGTTAAAAATATATATTATTTTTAGCTAGAATAGATTTGGTAATTTAAGTTTGAAAACATGTTTACAGACAAAAATATATTTTATTATTTTTTTTTTCTGTACACAAACATCAGATATTGGGCATTAAATGTATAGTGTTATATATATTTTAGAAATATTAAACAGTAAATGTTCTTTTATGGTTGTCATTCATCGTTTTAACAGTAATATATAACGTAATCAGTTTTATGCTTGTAATGTAACGACGTTCTAAAAAATTCAAATTTTTTTATTATAAGCATTAATAACTTGTGATTCAATAAATTAAAAAATTAAAACTTACGTACTCAGTAAATATTTTTCTTTATAAATGTTGCAAATAAAATTGAACTCATTTATCACTTATAAACAATAACAAAAACTCCTAATTAACCTCAAACTTCAGTTTTCGATGTACGCTTGAAGTAATGTTAGCAGATAAGGTAGTTTTCAGTTTAGAATCCAAGCTTAAGACGAATCTTATCTTACGCGTGGAAAAAAAGTTAACAGAAAGGTATATTTGGAGGTTAGTTACACTCTGAAGACTTGTCATAGAATTCATTCTAATAACAACCTAGAATAAAGCTTACAAAACAAGACTTAGATGTTAAGCTAAAATAAAGCTATTTTGAAGTTTCAAACTTGTCCGACTAAGACAATTTTCTACCTGGGTGTGTATAGCGTAATATTATGGTATGTTATGTTTATGTAGGTTAGACATATAAATTTTATAACACTAATTAATCTATATAATTTCTTTGTAGAGCCTAATGAAGCAATAATAAATTGCGAAACGTTGCAAATAATAATTCGTTAATTTACACCAATTTTTTGTTCCTATATCCTCTGACATTAATTCATTTAAAATTAACTAAGGATCTGATTCAAATTTAATTTTTATTTTAATAAAATAAGTGATTCAAAAATAAACGCGGAAGTACGGCAACAGCGCGCTAGTTTTTAGTAATTTTTTTGTGTACTATTGTTGCCTGTATGAAAATAACATATATGGTCAAAATATATGTAAAAATATATGATAAATATCAGAAGATATATGTGGCGAATTTAACTATATTTATTCAACTCATGCGCGCTATTCACGTTTTATCATGCCTAAAATGCGAACCTTAAATGGCCGTTTACCGACTGGTGAAAAATTATTTGTCAAAACGCAATAAAGATGTCTACTATCCCGGCCATTGTGACGTAATGAAAATAAACGTAACTATCTTTCAAGCTCTTACTGAATATGGGGTAATTACAATTCCCTGTTGTTACCCATTGAGTAGCCAAAGTTGTGATGCCGAATGTTTTTTTTTCACCATGTCACTAAACAGCTATTGAGACTTCGCTTTTTAGGCGATTAATAAAACGTGAATAGCGCATATGAGTTGAATAAAACTATGGGCGCAACATGTAGGGTAAGTCATAATCCGTCACCCGCGATGTGTTTTGCACTCGTTTCCAGTGCGCAGTATGCACTCGCTTCGCTCGTGCCTGCGCACCTGCGACTCGTGCTAAACGCATCGTGCTGACACATTACGAATCACTTACCCTACTAGTTACGCCAATAACTATTACCCTTCTAGAATTTTTCATAAGGGCCTGACAAGATCCTTATCGGGTTAACCTTATTTCAAATAAGGTCCCGATCAGGGTATCCTGACGAGGATCCTGATATGGATGTAACGCTTAAAACCCATGAGGTCCTTATCGGGATTGCCTTATCAGGACCTTACCAGGATATCCTCATCAAATCCTTATCAGGATTACCTTATTAGTAATTATTTTAAAAAAAATATTAAATTGCAAAAAAAAATAGGAGAATTTTAAATCGATCGAGAATGTTATCTATCGTATTGAGAGCATTAACTAGAGGAAGTAAACATATTTTTTATTGATGAAAAATCCCGATGACTGCTGGGCTCGAACCTGCGTCCTTCCGATTCAAAGTCCTCGATGCTATCCACTGCGCTGACATACACATGTGATCTTAAAAGTGTAAATATAATATTCATTATGGTGTCAAAGAACCCGGGAAAAAACGATTTTATATGATCATATATAAACATATATGTTCATATACAATTTATATATGATCATATAAGAAATGTATAAAAATTATATATGATTACATAAAAGCTTATATTGTCTTATAAAGTTCTTATAAGAATTAATATACTCTCGTGAGGACGTTATAAAAATTGATATGACTTTATATAAAGTTATATATAACTTTATAAAAGAACTAGATAAAGTTTTATATGCTTATATATAATTATATATGATCATATAAAAGTTCATATGATCTTATGAAAATCTTATAAGAATTAATATAGTTTTATAAGGATTTTATAAAAATTGATGTGATTTTATATAAACCCGAGAAAAAGTTCTTATAGAATCATACACTAATGCAAAAAATTAAAGGAGCAGAAAAATTTTATAAATTTTTTAGTGATTTTTGAAAGGCTGTAACTTGGTGAGAAAAAATCGTATCGAAAATTTAAAAAAAGCATTTTATAGCTTCAAATCTCTAGTTTAAGTGTATTTTTTTCAAAATTTTTTAAAAGCTCCAATTAATGCGCAAACATGAGAAATACCGCGAGCCAAAAAATTTCTAAATTTTTTTTTTTTTTCCGAAGAGCCCACGGACCGCGGAAAAATTCTTTCAACTAAACGAATGCATACATCGTTTAGCAAATTTATTTAGCTTCAATTTGGTTTTTTTTTTAACCTCGTAGGACGATTTGTCGCAGAGATATCAGCCTTCAAACAGAAAATGATCCTTTTGGCTTTGATCTTCGATATTTCAGGTAGCAATGATCGCACAGAAAGTTGAAGGGTGGCGTTGAAAACTTGAATAAATCCCCTACAAGACCCTGTCATCATTTTTTGAAAAAAAAAATTTTTTTTATTTTTAACATCCGTTAGAAGAAAGTACAAAAAAATGACTTTTTTTGGTTTTTTAGTAAATCAACCGCTACTCTGCAAATATCGAAAAAAAAAATAACGTTGCCAGGGACTTTTTTAGCTTAATGTACCCCCAAGACCCCTGTAAATTTTTAAATTGATCTATCGAACCGTTTTTTGGGAATCATCGATCAAAGTTTAGCTAAACAATTAAAGGAGCAAGTTTTGTTCCTTTAATTGTGTAATCATAATCAAAATGAAAAAAATTTTTTTTTTCGACTTTTCTCAAATTTTTGCGTCGGTAACTCAGCAAATGCAAGGAATTAAAAAAAAAAATAAAAAATTTCCAAAAAATGTCAAAAAAAAAATTTAGAACACAAAAAACAAGTTTCAATTTTTTTTTTTCTTTGATTTTTTTTGACATTTTTTGGAAATTTTTTATTTTTTTTGTCATTTCCTTGCATTTGCTGAGTTACCAACGCAAAAATTTGAGAAAAGTCGAAAAAAAAAAATTTTTTCATTTTGATTATGATTACACAATTAAAGGAACAAAACTTGCTCCTTTAATTGTTTAGCTAAACTTTGATCGATGATTCCCAAAAAACGGTTCGATAGATCAATTTAAAAATTTACAGGGGTCTTGGGGGTACATTAAGCTAAAAAAGTCCCTGGCAACGTTATTTTTTTTTTTCGATATTTGCAGAGTAGCGGTTGATTTACTAAAAAACCAAAAAAAGTCATTTTTTTGTACTTTCTTCTAACGGATGTTAAAAATAAAAAAAATTTTTTTTTTCAAAAAATGATGACAGGGTCTTGTAGGGGATTTATTCAAGTTTTCAACGCCACCCTTCAACTTTCTGTGCGATCATTGCTACCTGGAATATCGAAGATCAAAGCCAAAAGGATCATTTTCTGTTTGAAGGCTGATATCTCTGCGACAAATCGTCCTACGAGGTTAAAAAAAAAACCAAATTGAAGCTAAATAAATTTGCTAAACGATGTATGCATTCGTTTAGTTGAAAGAATTTTTCCGCGGTCCGTGGGCTCTTCGGAAAAAAAAAAAAAATTTAGAAATTTTTTGGCTCGCGGTATTTCTCATGTTTGCGCATTAATTGGAGCTTTTAAAAAATTTTGAAAAAAATACACCTAAACTAGAGATTTGAAGCTATAAAATGCTTTTTTTAAATTTTCGATACGATTTTTTCTCACCAAGTTACAGCCTTCCAAAAATCACTAAAAAATTTATAAAATTTTTCTGCTCCTTTAATTTTTTGCATTAGTGTACATAAACATATGTGTTTATATATGATTATGTGAAAGCTTACATAATCTTATAAAATTCTTATAAGGATTCATATGATCTTATAAGAATTTTATAACAATTGATGTGATTTTATATAAAGTTATATATAACTTTATAACAATACCAGGTAAAGTTTCATATGCTTATATATAATCATATATGATCATGTAAAAGCTCATAACGATCTTATAAAATTCTTATAAGAATTTATATAATTTTATAAGGATTTTATAATAGTTGATATGATTTTTTATAAAGTTATATATGAGTTTATAACATTACCATATAAAATTTTATACATTATATGCAGTCATATATGTTATAGAGGGAAAAGAGGAGAAAAAAAATTGACCGTCAAAGAAAAAAGTCAATAGTGTGAGTTTCTTTTTCTAATTCTACTTTTTTAGTCCCCAAAAAAACGTATTGGGTAGAAAGTTAATGAGCTATGAAATTTCATTATTTCCCTGATTAAAAAAAATGATTAAAAATGATTTCACACGTTAAATGTCCATAAGAGACAGGATTAGAAATGATTTGAAGGATTAAAAAGTATTTAAAATGATTAAAAAACAAATCATTTTAAACACTTTTTAATCATTTTTTTAAATCAGGGTTTTTTGTCAGATCCTTTTATTTGTATTATAATGTTGAAGTAAATTTTCTAAAGTTTTACATATTCTTAAAATTATATTAATATATTAATGACTTAAGATCTTGAAGAAAATAAAGTGAATAATAAAATAAAATGAAATATTAAATAGGCCTGTACGCTATTATTTTAAATGTCCTGTCCTACTGAATAAGATTTTAATTGAAAAATAATTGAACTAATAATTATTTTTCAAAGCTATTTATCAAGGTAACCTTGACTATAAATTATACAAAGAAATTCCAATAAAATTATTTTGTTAAAAATTTGTCGGGTTGATTTTAAATTTAAAAATTTCATAAATTTTAATCATCGATCCCATAATCATAATATTATAGGAATATTTCCCATACTATTATAGGAATCATCCCTGATTAAAAACTCCGATTGAAACCGCTGAATTCCGATTGAATCCGATTGAAATCCGATAGACTTTCAATCGGAATTCATTGATTTCAATCGGAGTTTTTAATCGGGGATTCTTATAATATTATGGGAGTGTTTCCCATACTATCATGAAAAAATTAATTTAAAGAAAAGTGTGGTAATTACTTCTACTATACACAGAAATATTATTAAATGTAAGAACAAAAATTTAAATATTAAAAAAAAAATTCGTAATTGGCAAAAACATTAAAACTTTTAACAAAAATATGAAGAATAAAATTCACTTTACCAGTATCTCATGGCTATTTCATGGCTAATAGTTATAGATGGCACTACATAAAAATATAACTGTAACTTATCAGCATCTCATGGTTGTCCAGCCGCTATTAGCTACAGATAGCACTACATAAAACATATATGGATCATCAAATTGTAGTCGATTCCAATGAGCAGTAGCAGCCTAGTGGATAATACGCGAGACTCATCATCCCAAGGATTCGAGTTCAACTCTCGTCACCGCTTAACTGGACATCACACTTAATTCGATGATAAACTCATAAAAACTCAATCTAAATACAAATTGTAAAACCAGTGTAGAAAAAAAAATTATTTTTTTTTTCAATTTTCGAGTTATCATGAACTCATTTTTTAGCTAGACCATGGCTACTTTTCATGTCTTGTCATTAGCTGATATTTCTGAGTTAGCGATTAGCTATTTATAATTGCACACTCACTACCTCATTGTTTGAATCTATCCACTGTCTTGTTCTGATCAGTCAGCTATTGGTTAAGATGGCGTTACATAGTGAGGTTATGACTGACCAATTCTATTAGGCAGTGATGGGGTGTGACTCAAATCTGTTAGCTACGGGCTGACCACCTATGAGTTTTAATTCTACTCGGGAATAGAGCTCAATGTCGCTTCCTTACTCGCTCAACTGGTACTCTACGTCAAGAAAGTCTTGAAAATATACCAATTTTCTTGTGGACAGACTCCCCTGTATCCTTAACGTGGATACGAAACAACCCAGCTACTTACTTACTTGGCGCTGCTGTCGCGCACGGAGCGAATACCGGCGTGCTCGGCAGCCAATCAGAGAAATTGGCTGTTAACTACTTCCTGTTGGTGCGCTTTTGAGCCAATGGTAAAACTGTAACTTCGTTACTGCAGCTATGCTGCCACCAACGCCACTATTTTCATGTCTTTTCGCTTCTGGTGTTCAACCGCTTCACCTCGTGCTTAAGGATCTACATCGTTAATTTCTCACAGTTCCAAAGGTAAATAAGATCAAAATTATTTTTTATAAAATTTGGTGTAATTTTTAATTGTTAAAATTCCTTCAAAGTTTAACCAGTTCCTCTTTGTTTATTCGCTCACTTTACACAATTATCATTTATACAGTATTCTATATATTCAAATATATAGAAACACAATGGAGAAATATAGATCGGTAAATTGTAAGCATAACCGATTTTGTTCCAAACATTATGATAATTCATCTATTAAAAATATTAGAGATCATTATTTAAATTTATATCGGAATAATTTACCTCCTATTATTTCAACGTTTGAACATTCTAGGATAAACGGAAAAAACGTTGAAATAAAAGAAGTTAATGAAAAAGTATATAAGAAAATTAAACAGGTTGAACTTAATTGTTACAATACGAAAAGTGATCGTTGGTTTGAAAAAGTTTTAGATATTGAAATAGTTTATGAATGGGATGAAAATAAAAACTTATTACCAGTTCATTTGAATAAAGTTTTTTGGGGTTCGGAAAAAAAAAAAAAAAAGCAAAAAATGTCCGGCTGAGCGCGATTTTGAAAACTTAATTGAAACTTATAATCTATTATAAAATAATTTGATACATGAATTATCATATGTTTAGATAAACAAATTATTATTTATCAATAATAATATTTTTAGTTGTAAATTTTTTTTTATAAAAATTTTTGAAAAACGCCTTAAGTAGTTAAAGTGAGCGAGTAATGGTACTGAGCGGGTATAGGGGCTTCTACCTTGTTGTAATTCTGATAGAGTAAACATGAATATTTTTTCATCTCTCTGTGTGATGACGCATCAGCACCGATATAATGACGCCCCTAGTCTTTGAATAAATATTTTTAAAACAGTTTTTAATTTAAAAATTATATTTATTTGCTGTTAGTTATTTAATATATATGAATGCTAATGCATTCATATATTCTTCGATTGGTGTTTTAATATTTTTTAATCTTCAATGGCATACCAATTCCATTTATTGTAATATTTGGCCAGCCTCTCTGTGCTAGCATCAAAAATTACTTTTTATTTCAAAAACGGTTTCGCCCCGAATATACTTGCTGGGCTCATCAGTAAAGTTGATGCAAGTATATTCTACTTTAGACCGTTTAATTGATGTTAAATTTTATACCCAATTCCATTTTTTTCCTAATTTGGAAAAAAATGGAATTTTTTCTCCATTCAATGTTTAATGCCTCTTACATTTATTTGCTGTTAGTTATTTAATATATATGAATGCTAATGCATTCATATATTCTTCGATTGGTGTTTTAATATTTTTTAATCTTCAATGGCATACCAATCCCATTTATTGTAATATTTGGCCAGCCTCTCTGTGCTAGCATCAAAAATTACTTTTTATTTCAAAAACGGTTTCGCCCCATTCCAAATTAGGAAAAAAATGGAATTGGGTATAAAATTTAACATCAATTAAACGGTCTAAAGTAGAATATACTTGCATCAACTTTACTGATGAGCCCAGCAAGTATATTCGGGGCGAAACCGTTTTTATGAAATTCTAACAAGTATCTAATGGCGGTCTCAATTTGTTTATAAATAATAGGCAAATAAAAAAAAAGTAAATTAAAAATTAAATATCTCTGAAACTATCAATCTGGCGGGTTAAGTTTTCACATAAAATTTGTAGAGCTTAATAAAATCTACAATTTTGCTTTTGAGTAAATCCCCATCAGACTGATAGTTTATTAGTTATTAACAATCGAAGTTTTATAAACAAATTGAGCTAGCAAGCTGAAAAATCAACCAATTTCATTTTTTCTTTTTTCCACATATTTCTGGTAATAAAGCGACCATTTTTTTTTTATTTGTTTTGTAGTACATAGCCGTAGTAACGGCCTTTTACACTTTTTGCCTTTATATCGCAACTGCTTTACTTTTCTTTCTGCCTTTCATTGTGCGGCTGTGGCCCGACTTGTGCTTATACTGTACTGCATCATTACGGTGATGCCCTACAACCTCCCTTGTGCAATGGAGGTGTAGTGGCGTAGGAAAACCACAGAGAAGACCTAGCCAGTACAGTTTCGGTTTGGGTGAAGTTCCAGTGATCGATAAAATTCCCATTTTACCGATCACTGGATCTTCATCCCGCGCCTAACGCTCAGAGACCTTTGTTCGAACCCGACGTGTGGCTAAACGGTCACCCAGCCAAGTAGTGGCTATGCTCGATGCTACTTAACTTCGGTGATCACCCGAGCCACGCGCGTGCCGAACGGCTGTCTCAGCCGCTTTTTATAAAAAGAACATTTTGAACATTTTTCAAAATTTTTGTCTCAAAAATTTGATTTTTAAAAATCAAAAAACCGCTTTTTCTTTGAAAGCCAATATCTCCGAAACTAAATTTATTACAGCACTCGCACCGATTTTAAAAAATCTAGAATTTAATTGCGAAAAACTTGGCTATTTTGAAAAAAATTAATTTTTGATTGGGGTCAAATAATAGCGAGTTGAACGAGAGCGGATTTTCGATAAAGCGAGCGCGTTCGCTACCCGGACTGATGGTAGAGGGGGAACTCAACAGTAGTGCTGAACTGATATCAGCTCCCCAAGCACGGTACAACTGTTCTAGCCTTATTATTGGTTTATTTATAAATCATATAAATTTTTATAATAATAATTAACTAAAAAAAATTTTTAATAATTGTTTTCTAAAAAATTAGACTAAGTTAATAAATTTGTTTTTTATTTATTAACACAAATTATGATTAGAAAAATTAGTTTGTTGAAAGTACTTCAAAAAATAATATTTTTACTTTAATTTTTACATATTTTCAATGTTTTTTTCGTCTTCTTCATCAGATTCTTCTTCGCTACGCTCATAAAAGTCCGTGTATTTATTAGCGACAAAATTTTCCTCTATATCATCGTCAGAAATTCCGAAAATTTTTTTTAGTCAATTATTATTATATTTATTATTGTAAAAATTTACATGATTTATAAATAAACCAATAATAAGGTTAGAACAGTTTACCGTGCTTGGGGAGCCGGAATCAGTTGAGCACTACTGTTGAGTTCCCCCTCTACCATCAGTCCGGGTAGCGAACGCGCTCGCTTTATCGAAAATCCGCTCTCGTTCAACTCGCTATTATTTGACCCCAATCAAAAATTAATTTTTTTCAAAATAGCCAAGTTTTTCGGAATTAAATTCTAGATTTTTTAGAATAGGTGCGAGTGTTGTAATAAATTTAGTTTCGGAGATATTGGCTTTCAAAGAAAAAGCGGTTTTTTGATTTTTAAACATCAAATTTTTACAACAAAAATTTTGAAAAATGTTCTCATTATTACCAGAAATATGTGGAAAAAAGAAAAAATGAAATCGGTTGATTTTTCAGCTTGCTAGTTCAATTTGTTTATTAAACTTCGATTGTTAATAACTAATAAACTATCAGTCTGACGGGGATTTACCCAAAAGCAAAATTGTAGATTTTATTAAGCTCTATAAATTTTATGTGAAAACTTAACCCGCCAGATTGATAGTTTCAGAGATATTTAATTTTTAATTTACGTTATTTTTGTTTGCCTATTATTTATAAACAAATTGAGACCGCGATTAGATACTTGTTAGAATTTCATATTATCCTACTTGGTATCGAAATTTCAAGAAATTATAATTTTTCGATCAATTTCCTGTTGGCACAGCCAAACTGGGTAAAATTGACTATTTTCTGTGGGCTATTAACCGAGAACTAAATTATTATAATACTTTTCCCTCAATTTTTTTCAACAACTTTAATTAACTTTAAAAAAAAAATTTAATTACAAAACATGCAACTCCTCTATTATTGGACTCAGTTTTCACTCTATTTCCCATTTCCACTCGAATTCACTTCTTGATGAATGCATTTAAAGACCCACCAAAAAAATTTACCTATTTTGCGTACCCCCTAAAAATGAATTAGTGAAATTCACTGCGAATCGATGGATAGTTACTATTTCTACAGCTATAAGTATACCATTAATTCAACCAGTGGTATAATTATAGCTGGTTTCCAATAAATATTCATTAATTCGACGTGAATTTCACTGATTCATTTTTCGAGAGTAGTCATTAATTAATTTAAAAATTACATTTCTGGGACCATTTTGTATGAAATACTTATTGGAGTGCAGAATGTTTAAAATTCGATTTTCCCTTAGATTCTTATTCCGGAATTATATTGAACTTGATATCTGACTAGATTTCTAGAAAATAGATCAAATTCATGGCCTTCACATCCTCGGCACTTATCACTACAATTTTTGTCTTTCAATACTTAACAGGTACTTAATAATTAGTTTAATAATTTTAATGTAAAATAAATAAAGAAAATTAATGAAATTTATAAAATACGTTCGGTATTATCATAAACATAACAACTAGTTGCTCCAAGATAAATAATCGCTGCAGCTTTGGGGCATTGCTCACTGAACGAGTGCACGTGAGCCATGACATCGTGTCTTGTTGCTTTTTTTTCTTTTGCAGCTGCATCAAAATCTATATCATTTGCATGAGCTGCCATTTCTGAAATCTGTTCCGATTTAATATCTAGACCTAATTCCTGGAATAGAAAGTTAAATAAATAAATTTAAATACTTCATTTATTTTCAAATGGCCCTTAACAGCCCGAAAGACCGCGGGGAATTTTTACTCCAAATATTTCAGTAACTATTCAGTTTTTTGAAAAAGTATAAGATGCCTTTTTTGTAGAGAATTTTAAGCGCTACCAAAAATGTCTCTTACAATTTTTCATATAACTCAATATTTTCATAAATATTTACAAAAAACCAATTATACTTTGATTTCTTGATAACTTTCAAATTTTCAGTGGAAAATTTTTCACTTCATTCACTAAAATAAATAAATTTATTGGAAAATAAAACTTTGTTATCAATTGTATGTCAAAGTCCATTTATTTCCAAGTAATTTTGCACCAAATTTAATGAAAAATATTTAAAATTACCAAAGCTATTCATTTTTTCGCAGTCATTTTTTCCGCTTTTTTGTCATAATTATTTTTTTTTTAATTTAAAACTTAAATTTATCACTTCAGATTCCATAAAATTTTTTAAACATCACCAGTCCTATAGATCCTCTATTGCCATCATGACAAATCCCGGAAGTGTCATCGTTGATAATTAAAATAAATAAAAAACTATAATTATTTAAATTATAAAAAGTAAAGCAGGTGCTCCATTTTTCTTGGCTTAGGATTCATCCTCTCACTTTACAATGTTATCTGATAAGATAAGAAAGGGCTTTGTTCATCGTGAAATCAATTATCATCAAAAGTTGATTCCATTTTAGTTAACCGGTGACAAAAGACCAACAGGTTAATAATTACAATTATCAACATCAACATGGTTTCTGTAGTGACAATTGGCAGCATCAGCATAAAAGTGTTAAAATTGGTAAAAAAACAGTTTAATTATTCTCATTAACTTTTTTATTTTCTGTCAATTAATATTTTATTCAGCAATAGTATATTCCTTGCGTGAGAGCATCCAACTTTTTGGCCGTGGGTTGTATACTATTTTTGCACGACTCGTTCGTGCTTTACGATCGAACAATTTTTTTTCGCCTCACTTCGGTAACTAATCAATTATTATACCCTTGTTAGTTTACGGAATTAAGATGGTTTGCATACTATTTTGAAGAAAATTTAATGGAGATTAATTCCATACTTTTCAAAAATTTATTTAGTTGAATAAAAACGGAAAAAACATCAAAAATAGTTTTAAAAAATTTCCTGTCCGTTAAGTATGAAACCCGTATACACGATAACTTGCGAAAAAATGCAGTAATTGAATCAAATTTTTTTTAAAAAAATTCTTTGAAATAATTGTAGGTCTCCTATTGCAAATGGCTAGGTAACTCAGTGTCGTTTAATTACAATTAATAAAAGAATAAAAAAGGCTGTATAACTATATATCTATATATCTATGTAAAACTAACATGGATGGTGATATATCTATACATTATACGGACATTTATTCCGCTAGGGGCGCTTGTGCATTACCGTCCTAGAACAGCTGTTTTTTTTTGCTAATTGGTAGGCCTGAATTTTTTTTCAATTCAATTTTTTTTTATTTTTGTTTTTATTTACGTTTATTTTTTTTTTTGTTATTAATCGAGATATTTTGAATAAGTTCTTTTATAATTATAAAAAAATAATAACATAATAAAAAACAAGACAAGTTTTAATGAAAGAGAATTGTATATATTTTAAATTTATTCGCACTTCCCGCCATTTTTTTTATTGTTATTTATTACTTCATAATATATGAGCATTACGAGTCGTGCACTTTTGGATTTTCCAAATTTTCTTGATCTCCAACCGAAAGTACGGAAATTTGGACAAAGGTGGGAAGGCGGGCTAAAAAAAAAAATCTGAAAAATAGTTGACCCTGCAGGCCATCCTGGAGCTCAGATAGTGTCCCCCAATTTTTAAAAATTTTCAATTGTCATAACCGTAACAAAATTATATTAATTAATTAAAAAAAATTAGAACCTTAAGTAAAAAAGGGAATACGTAGTTGTAATTTCGCTAAGATATAGATTTAAAAAAATATTATTTACAGTTGATTTCAATAGGAAGCTGAACGAAATTTGTAAAATAAATTTCAGTATAATCTTCATGTCAATTTTATAATTCCAATTTTCAAATTTTATAGGCTAAAATTTATTCAACAAATTTCGTTTAACTTCTGATTGATATCAATTGCAAGTAATTTTTTTTAAATTATATACCTCGGTGAAATTACAACTACGTTCTCCTCTTTTCAATTGAAGTTTTAATTTCTTTTAATTAATTAATAAAATTTTCATACGGTTATAATCGTTGAAAGCCATTAACTCTTAAAAATTATAATAATTATCACGATTTAAAACGATCAGTGTTGGTTATGTTGTTGGTTATGTTGAGCTGTCAGTACACCGGCACTGTATACTATACACTTTATAGTGTATAACTCATAGTGTGAGTATACTGACACAAGCGCGCTTATGAATATAGTTACAAGACTGAGCCAGAAAATAAACTTAGTCCACTAGAGCGCGCTGTAATTCGTGTAAGCCACAAAAGTCGTTCTTTCTGGAGCAAGAAGCAGCCAGAAAGTCCGTACTTTCGGGTCGGGGATCAAGAAAAATAATTTTATCTGTGAAAATATTTTTCTATCTAATATATAATAACATTAAGTAGTGAGAATCAGTTGTAGCAACAGAGTGTTGGGAGAGTTTCCGATTCTATTGACTGAAGTTACAATATAAAAACTGATGTAACCAACGGAATATTTTTCGAGTTATAGTCATTTTTGTGACAGCGCGTCAACTTACCGTTGCATCGACTAAAAACTTTAAACGCGTTTTTCTCGAAACTACTTTTTCTTGATCCCCGACCCGAAAGTACGGACTTTCTGGCTGCTTCTTGCTCCAGAAAGAACGACTTTTGTGGCTTACACGAATAACAGCGCGCTCTAGTGGACTAAGTTTATTTTCTGGCTCAGTCTTGTAACTATATTCATAAGCGCGCTTGTGTCAGTATACTCACACTATGAGTTATACACTATAAAGTGTATAGTATACAGTGCCGGTGTACTGACAGCTCAACATAACCAACACTGATCGTTTTAAATCGTGATAATTATTATAATTTTTAAGAGTTAATGGCTTTCAACGATTATAACCGTATGAAAATTTTATTAACTAATTAAAAGAAATTAAAACTTCAATTGAAAAGAGGAGAACGTAGTTGTAATTTCACCGAGGTATATAATTTAAAAAAAATTACTTGCAATTGATATCAATCAGAAGTTAAACGAAATTTGTTGAATAAATTTTAGCCTATAAAATTTGAAAATTGGAATTATAAAATTGACATGAAGATTATACTGAAATTTATTTTACAAATTTCGTTCAGCTTCCAATTGAAATCAACTGTAAATAATATTTTTTTAAATCTATATCTTAGCGAAATTACAACTACGTATTCCCTTTTTTACTTAAGGTTCTAATTTTTTTTAATTAATTAATATAATTTTGTTACGGTTATGACAATTGAAAATTTTTAAAAATTGGGGGACACTATCTGAGCTCCAGGATGGCCTGCAGGGTCAACTATTTTTCAGATTTTTTTTTTTAGCCCGCCTTCCCACCTTTGTCCAAATTTCCGTACTTTCGGTTGGAGATCAAGAAAAATAGTATACAACCCACGGCCAAAAAGTTGGATGCTCTTACGCAAGGAATATACTATTGCTGAATAAAATATTAATTGACAGAAAATAAAAAAGTTAATGAGAATAATTAAACTGTTTTTTTACCAATTTTAACACTTTTATGCTGATGCTGCCAATTGTCACTACGGAAACCATGTTGATGTTGATAATTGTAATTATTAACCTGTCGGTCTTTTGTCACCGGTTAACTAAAATGGAATCAACTTTTGATGATAATTGTTTTCACGATGAACAAAGCCCTTTCTTATCTTATCAGATAACATTGTAAAGTGAGAGGATGAATCCTAAGCCAAGAAAAATGGAGCACCTGCTTTACTTTTTATAATTTAAATAATTATAGTTTTTTATTTATTTTAATTATCAACGATTACACTTCCGGGATTTGTCATGATGGCAATAGAGGATCTATAGGACTGGTGATGTTTAAAAAATTTTATGGAATCTGAAGTGATAAATTTAAGTTTTAAATTAAAAAAAAAATAATTACGACAAAAAAGCGGAAAAAATGACTGCGAAAAAATTGAGGGAAAAGTATTATAATAATTTAGTTCTCGGTTAATAGCCCACAGAAAATAGTCAATTTTACCCAGTTTGGCTGTGCCAACAGGAAATTGATCGAAAAATTATAATTTCTTGAAATTTCGATACCAAGTAGGATAATATGAAATTCTAACAAGTATCTAATCGCGGTCTCAATTTGTTTATAAATAATAGGCAAACAAAAATAACGTAAATTAAAAATTAAATATCTCTGAAACTATCAATCTGGCGGGTTAAGTTTTCACATAAAATTTATAGAGCTTAATAAAATCTACAATTTTGCTTTTGGGTAAATCCCCGTCAGACTGATAGTTTATTAGTTATTAACAATCGAAGTTTAATAAACAAATTGAACTAGCAAGCTGAAAAATCAACCGATTTCATTTTTTCTTTTTTCCACATATTTCTGGTAATAATGAGAACATTTTTCAAAATTTTTGTTGTAAAAATTTGATGTTTAAAAATCAAAAAACCGCTTTTTCTTTGAAAGCCAATATCTCCGAAACTAAATTTATTACAACACTCGCACCTATTCTAAAAAATCTAGAATTTAATTCCGAAAAACTTGGCTATTTTGAAAAAAATTAATTTTTGATTGGGGTCAAATAATAGCGAGTTGAACGAGAGCGGATTTTCGATAAAGCGAGCGCGTTCGCTACCCGGACTGATGGTAGAGGGGGAACTCAACAGTAGTGCTCAACTGATTCCGGCTCCCCAAGCACGGTAAACTGTTCTAACCTTATTATTGGTTTATTTATAAATCATGTAAATTTTTACAATAATAAATATAATAATAATTGACTAAAAAAAATTTTCGGAATTTCTGACGATGATATAGAGGAAAATTTTGTCGCTAATAAATACACGGACTTTTATGAGCGTAGCGAAGAAGAATCTGATGAAGAAGACGAAAAAAACATTGAAAATATGTAAAAATTAAAGTAAAAATATTATTTTTTGAAGTACTTTCAACAAACTAATTTTTCTAATCATAATTTGTGTTAATAAATAAAAAACAAATTTATTAACTTAGTCTAATTTTTTAGAAAACAATTATTAAAAATTTTTTTTAGTTAATTATTATTATAAAAATTTATATGATTTATAAATAAACCAATAATAAGGCTAGAACAGTTGTACCGTGCTTGGGGAGCTGATATCAGTTCAGCACTACTGTTGAGTTCCCCCTCTACCATCAGTCCGGGTAGCGAACGCGCTCGCTTTATCGAAAATCCGCTCTCGTTCAACTCGCTATTATTTGACCCCAATCAAAAATTAATTTTTTTCAAAATAGCCAAGTTTTTCGCAATTAAATTCTAGATTTTTTAAAATCGGTGCGAGTGCTGTAATAAATTTAGTTTCGGAGATATTGGCTTTCAAAGAAAAAGCGGTTTTTTGATTTTTAAAAATCAAATTTTTGAGACAAAAATTTTGAAAAATGTTCAAAATGTTCTTTTTATAAAAAGCGGCTGAGACAGCCGTTCGGCACGCGCGTGGCTCGGGTGATCACCGAAGTTAAGTAGCATCGAGCATAGCCACTACTTGGCTGGGTGACCGTTTAGCCACACGTCGGGTTCGAACAAAGGTCTCTGAGCGTTAGGCGCGGGATGAAGATCCAGTGATCGGTAAAATGGGAATTTTATCGATCACTGGAACTTCACCCAAACCGAAACTGTACTGGCTAGGTCTTCTCTGTGGTTTTCCTACGCCACTACACCTCCATTGCACAAGGGAGGTTGTAGGGCATCACCGTAATGATGCAGTACAGTATAAGCACAAGTCGGGCCACAGCCGCACAATGAAAGGCAGAAAGAAAAGTAAAGCAGTTGCGATATAAAGGCAAAAAGTGTAAAAGGCCGTTACTACGGCTATGTACTACAAAACAAATAAAAAAAAAATGGTCGCTTTATTACCAGAAATATGTGGAAAAAAGAAAAAATGAAATTGGTTGATTTTTCAGCTTGCTAGCTCAATTTGTTTATAAAACTTCGATTGTTAATAACTAATAAACTATCAGTCTGATGGGGATTTACTCAAAAGCAAAATTGTAGATTTTATTAAGCTCTACAAATTTTATGTGAAAACTTAACCCGCCAGATTGATAGTTTCAGAGATATTTAATTTTTAATTTACTTTTTTTTTATTTGCCTATTATTTATAAACAAATTGAGACCGCCATTAGATACTTGTTAGAATTTCATAAAAACGGTTTCGCCCCGAATATACTTGCTGGGCTCATCAGTAAAGTTGATGCAAGTATATTCTACTTTAGACCGTTTAATTGATGTTAAATTTTATACCCAATTCCATTTTTTTCCTAATTTGGAATGGGGCGAAACCGTTTTTGAAATAAAAAGTAATTTTTGATGCTAGCACAGAGAGGCTGGCCAAATATTACAATAAATGGGATTGGTATGCCATTGAAGATTAAAAAATATTAAAACACCAATCGAAGAATATATGAATGCATTAGCATTCATATATATTAAATAACTAACAGCAAATAAATGTAAGAGGCATTAAACATTGAATGGAGAAAAAATTCCATTTTTTTCCAAATTACGAAAAAAATGGAATTGGGTATAAAATTTAACATCAATTAAACGGTCTAAAGTAGAATATACTTGCATCAACTTTACTGATGAGCCCAGCAAGTATATTCGGGGCGAAACCGTTTTTGAAATAAAAAGTAATTTTTGATGCTAGCACAGAGAGGCTGGCTAAATATTACAATAAATGGAATTGGTATGCCATTGAAGATTAAAAAATATTAAAACACCAATCGAAGAATATATGAATGCATTAGCATTCATATATATTAAATAACTAACAGCAAATAAATATAATTTTTAAATTAAAAACTGTTTTAAAAATATTTATTCAAAGACTAGGGGCGTCATTATATCGGTGCTGATGCGTCATCACACAGAGAGATGAAAAAATATTCATGTTTACTCTATCAGAATTACAACAAGGTAGAAGCCCCTATACCCGCTCAGTACCATTACTCGCTCACTTTAACTACTTAAGGCGTTTTTCAAAAATTTTTATAAAAAAAAATTTACAACTAAAAATATTATTATTGATAAATAATAATTTGTTTATCTAAACATATGATAATTCATGTATCAAATTATTTTATAATAGATTATAAGTTTCAATTAAGTTTTCAAAATCGCGCTCAGCCGGACATTTTTTGCTTTTTTTTTTTTTTTCCGAACCCCAAAAAACTTTATTCAAATGAACTGGTAATAAGTTTTTATTTTCATCCCATTCATAAACTATTTCAATATCTAAAACTTTTTCAAACCAACGATCACTTTTCGTATTGTAACAATTAAGTTCAACCTGTTTAATTTTCTTATATACTTTTTCATTAACTTCTTTTATTTCAACGTTTTTTCCGTTTATCCTAGAATGTTCAAACGTTGAAATAATAGGAGGTAAATTATTCCGATATAAATTTAAATAATGATCTCTAATATTTTTAATAGATGAATTATCATAATGTTTGGAACAAAATCGGTTATGCTTATAATTTACCGATCTATATTTCTCCATTGTGTTTCTATATATTTGAATATATAGAATACTGTATAAATGATAATTGTGTAAAGTGAGCGAATAAACAAAGAGGAACTGGTTAAACTTTGAAGGAATTTTAACAATTAAAAATTACACCAAATTTTATAAAAAATAATTTTGATCTTATTTACCTTTGGAACTGTGAGAAATTAACGATGTAGATCCTTAAGCACGAGGTGAAGCGGTTGAACACCAGAAGCGAAAAGACATGAAAATAGTGGCGTTGGTGGCAGCATAGCTGCAGTAACGAAGTTACAGTTTTACCATTGGCTCAAAAGCGCACCAACAGGAAGTAGTTAACAGCCAATTTCTCTGATTGGCTGCCGAGCACGCCGGTATTCGCTCCGTGCGCGACAGCAGCGCCAAGTAAGTAAGTAGCTGGGTTGTTTCGTATCCACGTTAAGGATACAGGGGAGTCTGTCCACAAGAAAATTGGTATATTTTCAAGACTTTCTTGACGTAGAGTACCAGTTGAGCGAGTAAGGAAGCGACATTGAGCTCTATTCCCGAGTAGAATTAAAACTCATAGGTGGTCAGCCCGTAGCTAACAGATTTGAGTCACACCCCATCACTGCCTAATAGAATTGGTCAGTCATAACCTCACTATGTAACGCCATCTTAACCAATAGCTGACTGATCAGAACAAGACAGTGGATAGATTCAAACAATGAGGTAGTGAGTGTGCAATTATAAATAGCTAATCGCTAACTCAGAAATATCAGCTAATGACAAGACATGAAAAGTAGCCATGGTCTAGCTAAAAAATGAGTTCATGATAACTCGAAAATTGAAAAAAAAAATAATTTTTTTTTCTACACTGGTTTTACAATTTGTATTTAGATTGAGTTTTTATGAGTTTATCATCGAATTAAGTGTGATGTCCAGTTAAGCGGTGACGAGAGTTGAACTCGAATCCTTGGGATGATGAGTCTCGCGTATTATCCACTAGGCTGCTACTGCTCATTGGAATCGACTACAATTTGATGATCCATATATGTTTTATGTAGTGCTATCTGTAGCTAATAGCGGCTGGACAACCATGAGATGCTGATAAGTTACAGTTATATTTTTATGTAGTGCCATCTATAACTATTAGCCATGAAATAGCCATGAGATACTGGTAAAGTGAATTTTATTCTTCATATTTTTGTTAAAAGTTTTAATGTTTTTGCCAAATACGAATTTTTTTTTTAATATTTAAATTTTTGTTCTTACATTTAATAATATTTCTGTGTATAGTAGAAGTAATTACCACACTTTTCTTTAAATTAATTTTTTCATGATAGTATGGGAAACACTCCCATAATATTATAAGAATCCCCGATTAAAAACTCCGATTGAAATCAATGAATTCCGATTGAAAGTCTATCGGATTTCAATCGGATTCAATCGGAATTCAGCGGTTTCAATCGGAGTTTTTAATCAGGGATGGTTCCTATAATAGTATGGGAAATATTCCTATAATATTATGATTATGGGATCGATGATTAAAATTTATGAAATTTTTAAATTTAAAATCAACCCGACAAATTTTTAACAAAATAATTTTATTGGAATTTCTTTGTATAATTTATAGTCAAGGTTACCTTGATAAATAGCTTTGAAAAATAATTATTAGTTCAATTATTTTTCAATTAAAATCTTATTCAGTAGGACAGGACATTTAAAATAATAGCGTACAGGCCTATTTAATATTTCATTTTATTTTATTATTCACTTTATTTTCTTCAAGATCTTAAGTTATTAATATATTAATATAATTTTAAGAATATGTAAAACTTTAGAAAATTTACTTCTACATTATAATACAAATAAAAGGATCTGACAAAAAACCCTGATTGGACTACTTGATCTGTTTCTGATCTTTTATGAAAATTTTAAGCTGTTTTCGACCTGCTACTTTAAAAACCAAACGCGTTACGAGCAGACTAAATTAGATTAATTCGTAAACTTTAAAAAATTTTAGTTCTGAAAATGTACAAGGACAAAACTAGATTAAATCATGGACTTATAAAATTTTTATTTATGGGCAATATTTATGAAAAAATATTAAGTTGCAGAATTGATTATGTTTTATTTACTATTTATTTACTATCTTTTGTTTTAAAATGTCGGCAGTTAATGAAAATTTGACAGCTTAATTTTTTAGTAGTCTTCATTGAATATTTATATCATTGAATAAAAAGGATAAAACAACTCTTAAAATGTCAAGAATTTTCTCTTATTTACTGGATAAAATTGAAAATATTTCGGCATAAGAAAACATCAAAATTCTTGTGCTGCGGAGAAAAATGTTGGCTCGAAATCTACCAATTTTTATTATGCTGTCGACCAAACTTGAAACAGAAAGTAAAGTATCCAAGAAATTACTATGCTCTTATAAAAAACTATTATGCTGCATCAAAATTATTATAATGTATGGAAGTAATTGATATTGAAGCTCATCGATAAGTTTCTCGCGGGTAAAAAGTAATGTGATACAGTATAATCATTTTTTTGTAAGAGCACGATAATTTTTTCGATGTTTTACTCCCTGTTTCAAGTTTAGTCGACAGCATTGTAAAAATTGGTAGGTTTCGAGCCAACATTTTCTTATTATGGAAGCGCATTAGCATGTTTTAAATACCAAGAAAATTAAAATAAATTAATAAATCTAGATTATTATTCTTATTATTTATATTTATAAAAAGTCCTGTATTTGTCCTTAAAAACAATTGAACACAGATCAATAATTATAATAAACAAGTCTGTTTTTAGTCTAAACGCGATTTAAAACAGACTAAATATCATACGAAAATAAGTCTGATATTGGCCTGGATAAGGAATAGTACGGGCAAAAACAGATTAAATTCTTATATAAAATAAATACCTTTGTAAATTTACATTGAAGTAAAATTATTTGAATTTATCATTTATTTTAAAACAGATCTATTTTTTTGACCCGGGATTAAGTATTATTTTGAATTTTTTTTGTTTAACTTTTTCAAAAACCGAGTGATAGTCGAAAAATGTTAATAACTTATTTTTACGATAGAAACGGCTATTAAAATTTAATTTTTCTTCATTTGTAGCCAATAATTATGTAAAGTTTAATTTTCTTTCATGTGAACTACTTGCAAAAAAATTTAATTCAATCAAATTTACTCAATATCCAGAAATTTTGTTTTTATCTTCTTTGGGTCATAACCCATTTTCCCTTCAAAAATTAAATTTTTTTTTAACAGCCATTGAAAATTTTTCTATCTAAATTTTACAAAGATATACTAGTCGTGTAGTAGAAAAACTTGGGAAATATATGGACATTAGGGTGATCCAAAAAATAACAAATTTTTCTTTTTTTCTTTCAAACAGGTTCAAAAGTTTCATTTAGATAAAAAAAGACGCCTGTAAAAATTAGAGCTCTTAATATTAACATTAAGAGGTTCCTCATCGCACTTTTCTATTTTCCATAAGAATAACATGGGAAAAATTTTTTTTACGTCTTCTGATTTTCAGAAGTAGCTAACGATGCGTCATAGGAATGATTGGCAGGCATATTTTTGTAGGGAATTGAATGCTCTACAAAAAAAAAATTTTATCATTTTTTGAGGAATCTATTTGTTAAAAAGTTATTTGAGGTTGAAGTCGAATTCATATTAAATTTTGAGATTTTCTACTTTTCCGGCGAAACTATCAGACTTATTACAAAATATCATTGGACCTTTTTTGTAGACAATTTTATTCCCTAAAAGTTATTTTTCAAAAAGTTTTTTCGAATTCAGCATTGTTTACAAGTTATTCTTATTTTAACGTCAAGCTCTTAAAATCAATCAGAAGACTATTTTTTTATGAGCATGACATTAAAATAAAAATAACTAGAAAACAATGCGGAATTCGAAAAAGTTTTTCAAAAAATAACTTTTAAGGAATAAAATTGTCTACAAGAAAGGTCTGACGATATTTTGTAATAAGTCTGATAGTTTCGCCGGAAAAGTAGAAAATCTCAAAATTTAATATGAATTCGACTTCAACCTCAAATAACTTTTTAACAAATGGATTCCTCAAGAAATGATAAGAATCTTTTTTTGTAGAGCATTCAATTCTCTACAAAAATATGCCTGCCCATTATTCCTATGACGCATCGCTAGCTACTTATAAAAATTAGAAGACGTAAAAAAAATTTTTTCCATGTTATTCTTATGGGAAATAGAAAAGTGCGATGAGGAACCTCTTAATGTTAATATAAAGAACTTTAATTTTTACGGGCGTCTTTTTTTATCTGAATGAAACTATTGAACCTGCTTGAAAGAAAAAAAAAAATTTGTTATTTTTTGGATCACCCTAATGGACATATAGTTAATTAATGAATGAAAAAAACCAAAAATTATAAGTATAAAAATTTATTAAGCAATACTCGAAACATACATTACAATCATACAAATGTCAATAGTTAATTTTAAAAAACAATGGAATTTATAGTTATGTCATTTCGATTATTAATCTAGACTTAAAATTATAAAGAAAATATTGCATTTTTTTACAATGATTATTATTGTTTGTTACTTGTATTATACAATTTTTACAATTCTTTATTCACTATTCCATTCTCTTGAATGTTTTAAAAATAAAGCATTTGAATTGTTCTTACATCTAGAAATTGATAGTACCTACTAATAACTTAAATCTAATGAATAAAAAAAATACATATTTGTTTTTTATATAAATGAACATATTCACTAGTTCATTAATTTTTGTTGAAATGTAAGTAGTGGGCCTCATTAACGCACACGCAAAGTGCGCAAGAACAACTTATGTCGTGATTAAATGGTGAATCCGACGAAGTTGGGGGGAATAGTGAAGTTACTTTTTTTATAAATTCCGGATCTGCGCGACGCTTTACTGTATAGTTTGTCGTCTTCTTGGCTGATGGAGAACAGAATTTACCGCTTATCATCTTTTTTATTGACTCCATTTTTACTAAATTCGGATTTATCGTCACTAGTTGAAAAAGTCAATATTCTGAAAAAAAAAAATAATTATTCCTGATAATTTTTTCGAAGTTTTTTACCCAACCAAGAAAAAAAAGGTCACGAATTTAATAAATAAATTGTTTTTTGTAATAACTATAACTATTTCGAAATTCGAGTAATTGGGACGTTTTTTTTTTTTTTTTTGTCAAAATTTATATTTTCCAATTTACTATTCAACAAAAAATACAAAAAAATTATTGCAACCTATCGTCATTATTTTTGCTTAGCACAATATAATTTACAAAATCTACGGACCGTTTTTAGCGCACACGATATTTTCCGAGTTAAATTAAAAAACAAGAGTAATAATTCGAATTACGAAATATATAATGGTATTTAATATATCTACTTACCGTTTTGTCGCTTGAAGATCTGGTGAAAATTAACTCCTTGGTTGATTTTTGATGTGGACGTGTATAAAAATGATCAAAATACGTCAATATGCTGTAGCAAGACACTGATGAGACACCACTTAGACGAAAATTGATTTGACTCGTATTCGATTTATTACAAGTATTTGCGTTATGTACAGTATCTAATTAATTATTGCACCAAAAAATTATAAGAGCAAGTTACATTTGAACTCAAAGTTTCAACTTCTTGGACAAACTCAAGAACGAGAATGACTACTAGGTGCAAGTTCAAAAATTATTACAATTTGGTAGGAGAGCAAAAGCCTTAGAATTTTGAAGTAGAGGGAGTAATTAAACAAAAGATGGAGGAGTAGACAAATTGTGGAAAGCCAATAGCTAACTTCAGAATAGAGAGGACCAATTAGGCGGACCCAGCGCACTGGTATGGCGTCGTACGGACTGGAAATTAGATAAGGGACAGGTCAGGTGCGAATGCAAGAGCCTTAGACAATAGCATCTTACTGACAAAAGGGACTTAAGTAGCAATCACTGGAAATGAAAACTATTTACCAATACTTCAGTAAGACAATATTTAGAAAAAAAACTCTTTCATAAAAGACATAAACACTCAGGCGCCGATTCTAAAATGTTAATTTGTTACTTGATGGATTTTAAATTTTAGTTTTAAACTTATAGAAAGTGATATTATCACATCTTAAGTATATCTCATTACTATACATATTTTGGTAATGGATTTGAATAGCCAGGTCATTAAAAAGGATCACCGATAAGCTTTCAAAATTACTCAAATTTAAAGAGATCCTAATCCCTAGACAGTTGAAAGTTTTCTGTTATTGTGTACAAAAATTAAATGGTTAAATATTTTGTTTTAATTATTTGATACCATCGAGTGTAAGTTATAAAGGAGGTTCAAGACCGATTATCTTTTTAAGGGATCTCGTAGATTTTCTATTGTATTTTTTGAAGATTACAACTTCTTGACACTAAGATTTCATTGATAAAATATCTTATAAATTGACTTAGTTTTAAAATTAACAGAATATATTTTTATTATTATAGCATAAAATCATAAAAAAAAATTTTTTTTATCAAATAATTTTTATTTTAATAAAATAAGTGATTAAAAAATAAACACGGGAGTACGGCAACAGCGCGCTAGTTTTTAGTAATTTTTTTGTGTACTATTGTTGCCTGTATGAAAATAACATATATGGTCAAAATATATGTAAAAATATATGATAAATATCAGAAAATATATGTGGCGAATTTAACTATATTTTCTGATATATTTTTTTTTTAAATTAAAAAACATAATGCTCATCTTATACGAGTCCGTAAATGTTTAGCATGTATAAAATATATATGTCAATCGTATACAAGAAATTTATATTTTTATTCAACTCATGCGCGCTATTCACGTTTTATCATGCCTAAAATGCGAACCCTAAATGGCCGTTTACCGACTGGTGAAAAATTATTTGTTAAAACGCAATAAAGATGTCTACTATCCCGGCCATTGTGACGTAATGAAAATAAACGTAACTATCTTTCAAGCTCTTACTGAATATGGGGTAATTACGATTCCCTGTTGTTACCCATTGAGTAACCAAGGTTGTGATGCCGAATGTTTTTTTTTTCACCATGTCACTAAACAGCTATTGAGACTTCGCTTTTTAGGCGATTAATGAAACGCGAATAGCGCATATGAGTTAAATAAAACTATGGGCGCAACATGTAGGGTAAGTCATAATCCGTCACCCGCGATGTGTTTAGCACTCGTCTCCGGTGCGCAGTATGCACTCGCTTCGCTCGTGCCTGCGCACCTGCGACTCGTGCTAAACGCATCGCGCTGACACATTATGAATCACTTACCCGACTAGTTACGCCAATAACTATTATCATATATAAAAATATATGTTCTTGTCATATACGAAAATGATATTTTTATCATACATAAAAATATATATTTCTATCATATACAAAAAATATATTCTAATCTTATATAAAAACATATATTTATATTGTGTACTTTTTTTTTTTTAAAGTTTCTTATTCGTATGACCAACCCAGTTAAATTAGATCTAAATTTCACTATACGTATATTTAAAATGCTACTTTTTACAAAAAAATGCGTGTAGTTAGAGAATTATAACAACTAAACATTAGGTTAAAAACTAATAAGAAATCTTAACTCATATTGTATAAAAACGACCTGAAGGTTAAAAACTATCTGCAATAGTTGCAAAGTTAAAGCAATTTGTTTGTTTACAAATCGAGTCAGTGTTTGGACTTTGTCGTGCTCCAAAATCCAAATGTTTTTTAAAAAATTAAAAAAAAATTTTTTGCTATATTGTTGCAGGTTGCTGTTTTTGTCATTTTTTTTGTTCCAGAAAAAAATTGTTTATATTAAATTTTTAGCTAAAGAATTGCATAAATTGTTGACAAAAAAAATTTTCCATTTTGCCATTATATTTAGAAATGCGAATTATGATTTTTAAAATAAAACTGATTCCTTAATTATTTATATAAATAATCGAAATATGAAAAATAAGAAAATAAACATTAAGATAATGTTTTCAAGAAAAAAATTTTTTTTTTTAAATCATTATTTTCTTACGCTAACAGTATGGTTGAAAAAAAATTATAAAAAATATTTAATTAATCCATTTGTTTATAAAAAATTTATAAACAAATGGCATGAAAAAATTTAAAAAGTAATCATATAATGCCTAGCAAGGATATGAAATCAGTAATACACAGAAGAAAAGGTTGACTTGGCCCAAGACAATTTTTGCCTTCATTTTTTTATTCTTGGGCTGAGTAGTTGTGTTTTTTTAATCCGAGAACATTTTCTTCGACTAATATTATAAAAATATTGTGTCAAGAATAATTAAATTTTAATTCAAGTTAAATAATCTTAATTCAAGAATAATTATTTTAAATCAAATTTATTTTTTTTCCAACCAAGTAAAAAAAACTATCAAAACAAGATACTTTTCTGTCTTGGTTGGTGAGTATAGTAAATTGTCACAATATATATCAACATCTCAAACCAAGAACTTTTTTTGCGTGGCAGAAGAACATTTACTCTCAGTTTGAGAAAACTACATTATCGACTCAAGACAACGGTCTATTGTAATGAGAAAATTGTAATTTTGATTTAAATAAATTATAATCTTAACTTAATAAAATAACTTTTCTTGAATCATGCAAATATTTACTTCACGGAAGACATAAAATTCTCCCATTGATGAGTTTTTTTCTTGACTGAAAAAAAATGTAGTCTCGATTCAAGAAAATAAATGACTCTACTTGAAAAAATATATCGTCCTATATTTTTGAGTGAATTTAACCTCGTGTAAATATTAAATGTTGTGAAGCAGGAAATTATATGTGTATATTCAGAATATCACGATACGGCAGTAGAGGGGATAAGACATAAACATCCTCGATTAATGGTTTATGAACAACTTAAGAAAAAATAAATGGTTTGCTCATGGTAGGAATCGAACCCAGACCGATTCGGCCTCACGCGAGAGCTTTACCAGTTATGCTATGCGATCATTCCCTGAATATTCGTTTACTTTACCTATATGCAGTAAGCACACTGTACAACGTAGAGTCTACACTACCGCCACTTTAGTATAGTACAGTTGGCTTTCCCAAGAGAATTTTTGCGTTGGGCCGTGAACGTAGTTGCTGTTGGTTCAAACGTCTACGCTTACTCGCCGCAACACAACAAAATACTTGAACCAAGATATTTCTTACCATTGAGTCGAGTACTTTTAATTCTTGACTCGAGTCACAAATTATCTCGATTCAAAATAAATTATTCTTAAACAAAGAATATTTTACTTTTCGGACAATTGAATATATATTGGGGCAAAATATTTATTTTTCTCACTTTAAGAAAATATTTCTTACTTCAAGAAAAATATATTATAACGGTTGAATAAAAAAAAAATCTTATGCCAAGATGACTAAATTTAAGAAAATTTTGTTCTTGAACCAAGAAAATTTTCGTTTTCGTTCAAAATTGCAAAAAATATTCTTGCGGCAAGAAAAAATTTCTTGCGCCAAGATATCCTTTTTTTCTGTGTAGCTTAGAATTAAAAAAAAAAATATTTAAGATACATCATTTAAATTTTTAATTTTTTTGGGACTTCAAAAATTAATAACTAATGAATGAAAAATATTTTATAAACTTTTATCACGTCATCTTGTTAAGTATAGTTATAACAAGGGCTCCAAGAAACAAAACATTTATGGATTAATTATTCAAACTTTTACACCGCTTTTTATGACAACACAAACCCGTAAAAAAAATGTTAATTAACAATCGAATAACTTTTTGTAATATGGTGATGCAACTTTTATTACCGCGGAATCATATTCTTCGAAGTGTCTAGATGACACCAGAATGTTTTCAAATTTTTTAATTGATATTTAAATGCAAAAAAAAAATTATTTAAAAACTAAGCTCACTAGAGTAACGGCGCGCGCAAGCCGAAACTGCCGCGCAAAAACCGAATTCAATGTCTAATTAAAATTATAAATATTGGAGCTACAACTCGAGGAGTCGAGAACTTTTTTACTAAAATTTTCTGCTCTTTCAGAAACTTTTTTAATATTTGAGCTATCACTTATACTTTTTGAGACTTTGCCAAAAAAGCTGGACGGCTAATTTTTTCAACGGATTTTTGTTCATAACAATTGTACTTTTATTTTCCCAAAAAAAATCCTAAAAACGTCTTTTTCTAGACGTTATTCCGGATCGTTTAATCCATCACCTATATTTTTAGGAGACTTGTAACTATTTTTCGCAGGTATTCATCTTCTCGACTAGACTATTATGAGTAATGATCGTATCAGAACATTTTCAGGTAATTTGTCTTTTAAAATAATCCCATCTGTCATTACCGTTAAATATAAGAATACTCATTAGAGTCTAGACTATGGAGATAATGAACTGGGAATTTTCACACATTAGACTGGCTTCTTAAAATTATCAACAAGGTTGAATTATTCAGAAGTATTGAATGTTAATTAACTTCTTAAAGGACCGGGAAAAAATAGAGTATTTCTGAGTCAGAATATTGAGACTACCCTTGTAGGAAAAAAAATATTGACAACGGGGCCAGTCTTGGCACAATACTGGGCTACCGAGGCTCGGCCCCCCAAGGTTGGTCCGAGATCCGACCAACGTTGAAGTGACAAGCCTTGGTTTGCCAGTCTTGGGACAAGGTTCAGCCAGTGCTCAAGTGACAAGCCTTGGTTTGCCAGTCTTGGGACAAGATTCAGCCAATGCTCAAGTGACAAGCCTTGGTTTGCCAGTCTTGGGACAAGATTCAGCCAATGCTCAAGTGACAAGCCTTCGTTTGCCACACAGTAAAAAATATTGTGTAAAATCAACACAGTTTGTGTGTTAAAAACGGTTGACACAAAATTTGTGTTGAAATTTCGACACAAACTTTGTGTAACCCCTTTTTAACACAAAGATTATGTTAAAATATCGCCACAAGAGGGCGCAAAGAATCCACAGTAACACACAAAATGTGTTAATAAAGAGTGTATAACACATTTTTTATGTTACAAAAAGTGACACAAACTTTGTGTTAGTTTAACACAAACCGTTTTCGACACAAATACACAATATTTTTTACTGTGCAGTCTTGGGAGGAGGTTCAGCCAATGCTCAAGTGACAAGCCTTCGTTTGCCAGTCTTGGGAGAAGTTTCAGCCAATGCTCAAGTGACAAGCCTTGGTTTGCCAGTCTTGGGCCAAGATTTAGCCATTATACAAGTGACAAGCCTTGGTTTACCAGTCTAAATAACAAATGGTACCTAAAAACCCCTGGCTTCTGTGAATAGCGTAACAGCCTAGTGGATAAGACGCTTGCCTAGCAGTCATGAAGGACCAGGTTCGAGACCCAGCGAATGCAAAAAATAAAATTAGTTTCATCGATCCACCTGATTTCTCTGTGTACAAATTTATTTCCATATGTTACCATCACGCACATGTCAACTAATATTTTTTTTTTTTTAATTTATTTTTAATAAGCATAGGTGCTTATTTAGCAACAATCTTGGCACAATTCTTATTCTAAGTCTTGGCACAACACTGAAATTCAGTCTTGGTACAATACTTTTTCTCAGTCTTGGCACAATACTAACATTCAGTACTGACACAGTACTGATTTTCAGTCTTGGCAGGAAGTTATCATTTGTATGCTTAGACGGACTTGGGCCAAGCTTGGATTTCAAGCTTTCCCCAGAGTTAATAAGTCTTGCGCCAAGCCTCGGCCAAGCTTGGGCCTATTGTTTCTTCCTATATGGGTACCCCCCATGGAAAAAATTTCTAAAGAAAAAATATCTTCAAATATAAAAAAAAAATATTTTTCATATAAAAAAAATATAATAAAAATACATAAATAATATAAAAATGTAAAAAAAATATATTTTAGATAGCTAACTTTTGGCCGATTTTCGGATATGTTTCGTATATTTTTAATATATATTAGAAATATATCTTAAAATATATAAAAAATACGAGTATAAAAATATAAACAAAAAATATTTTTTTTATGCTTAAAGTTAAAAAAAAAAGGTATGGTATTATAAAAAACATACGTTATCAATATATTTTTAATCTAATATCACCAACATAAAAAATGAATTATAAAAAATTTAGATAAAAAATAGATTTTTAATTCAACCAACAACCTAGGTAAAAAAATATATAACAAATATATTTTTTATATTTCATTTTCTATGTTGGTGATACTAGATTAAAAATATATTACTAATATATTTTGTTACATTTTAAATATAAAAGTAAATATTTTTTTTGTATATTTTTATACATGTATTTTTTTATATTCAAAGATATATCTTTAATATTTTTAAAACATATAAAATCTATACGAAAATCGGCCAAAAGTTAGCTATTTAAAATATATTTTTTATATTTTTACATATATTTTTTTAAAAAATTATTTTCATGGGGGGACATGAGCTTGAATGAAATCGCATGAGCCTACAGAACGATTTTTTAATGTTTTTGTCGATATATACTTACATATGAAGAAAATCTGTCTGTCAGTCGACACTGCGGGCTAGCCCTAAAACTTTCCGAGCTCCTTGAGTGTAAAATAGTTGCAGCATCTGCTTAGGATTAAGTTATAGATTTTGCATTTAGTTTATTAGCTATTTAAGTGTTCAAACTTAAACTGTAGTTGTAGAAACTATCACGCCTCAGGCTAGACCCGGCCCTACGCCTCCTTATCCACCAATCCCAGCTTCGGTTTCCTGCTTTCCAAGTTTCTCACGCCCATTTTTCCAACTTTAACATTAAGTTAGGTTTTCAAAATCTCGTAAGAAATTTTGTTAACTTTGCTTTACGTTTAACATTTGAGCTATTCAGGCATTATGCTTTTGAATCAATAAATTTAATATTTAAGCTATTTTAATATCTGACTAGACTGATCAGCGTCGCGAACGGGCGCTGGTTAATGGCGGTTACATTTATCTAAAATTCATCCATAGTGATAGCAATTTTAAATAAAATATATAATATAACACTAAATCTAAAGTGTCTTTATTTATACTAACGCAAGTGCATCTCGGGTGTTGGTCCGAAGTTAGGTGAGTGTGAGAATGTGTAAAAGAATGTGCAAAGAATGGTGAAGAATGTGTGTGAGAATGCGTGTGAGAATGTGTGTGAGAATGTGTGAAGAATGTGCAAAAAAAAAAAAATGTGTGTGAGAATGCAAAAAGAATGTGCAAAGAATGTGTGAAGAATGTGTAAAAGAATGTGTGAAGTATGGGTATGAATGAAAACAAAACTGGGTGCACTGAGAGAAAAGTCGATAGTCATTTTAACTAAAAAGACTTCAACTATTTAAAATTAGTTACTGGTACTAATGCGTTAGTAAGGCTAACTATTCAGTAGTTGCTCAAACTAAAAAAAAATTAATTGAAGCAACTAAAATTTTTCAGTCTCCGAAAATTGTTGTTTTAACTAAAAAAATTTAGTTGATAGTATATGAATTTTAAAATTAACTATAACTTAATTTTTTTAGTGTATGTAAATAAAAATTGTTTTTATTATAACTGCTGATTTAAAGTTAAAATAAAATAGTTGTTATAAATATAAATCTAGTTAATGGAACTAAAATTTTCAAGTTACTGTAATTGAGTTAAATTGAGTAGGCAGGAAATGGATTTTTAATTTTTTTTCAAAACTTAATGATTGAGTAAATAAATGTTTTTAAATCGCCAAAAAATTTTTATCAAAAACTTTTTCTCAAACATATTTCTTTTGCAAGATTATTTTTTTCTAAAAAAATTATTTTTCAAAGAATTTTTTTTTCCAAAAAACTTGTCATCTTAATTTTTTTAGAAAACTTTAGTTGTTAAAAATATTTTGAAAATAGAAATACATATTTATATCAATTATTTAAGATAAATTGGAATACTTAAACTGAACTGTCGTACAAAAATTTTCGATTTAAGCATAAAAATATGTTGACTTGAGAAAAAAAATTTTGATTCAAGATAAAAATTGTAAGATAATTATTTACTTGGTGCCAGAAGATTTTTCTTGAATCAAGAACATTTTTACTTGATTCGAGTTAACTTTTTTTGATGTAGTTATAATTCGCAAAAATATCGGATAATTTTAAAAACCATTTAGGATCAATATTAATAGCTGACAAAAGTTTTTCCTTTAGCTAATAAGGTTCTTCATTTGTACGTTATAAAAACCTAAATGCGTCTTTCAAATTTTAGTTTGTCTACACTGTAAAATATTATTGGACTCGGTGTAGTGTAAATGTCTGTGTAAAAATTGTGGTGTGAAAATTACACTAAGTATTGTATTAAATTGAAGCGGTGTGAATTAGAAATTTTTCCTCTGTCAAGCGTGTATATGTGTAATTTATGTTTAAATTTTGCGTCTAAGGCAAATAATCATAAAAAAATTAAAATGTTCAAAACACGAGTTAATATCTAAATAAAATTGCTTAAACCAAGAGAAAAATTTCTTGAGAGAAAACATATGTATGGAGGAGAGGAAAGTCACCGGTACCAGACAGCAGTAGCGGGAGTAGTTCGATGCTCGCCACGAGATCGCGCCCAGCCGCTGTGTAGTGTCCCTGGCAAGATATATATCTCAGAACTGTTAAATTCCAAAGTTAAAAACAATTTCGGCATCAGTACAACTCTGTCATTTGACAAAGTGATACTTACATTTTTGGATTGTATTATAGTTTATCCTATATTACATCAAGACATTAATATTTATTATTGATGGTTCAATAAATAATTTATCTTTAAAATTTAACTTGAACTTTCAAAAAAAAATTAATTCTACTCGAAACTCTATAGAGTCTCTACTTAATAATTAAAACCATGTGAATGGTATATTTGTGCGAAAAAAAATTATTTATTTAATGGATTTAACTAAAAAATATTCATTGAATTAACTAAAAAAAACATTGTAATGATACTTAATATTTTTGTTTGCTTTAATGAAAGAGTTATAGATGAATTACCTACCTAAGTTCAGTTTAAAAAATTAAAAATTATTAATTGAATACAAGTTTAGAAATCAGTTACATTAATTATTTATATAGTTAATTGAACTAAAAAATATTTAACATAACTACTTAGAGATATTTATAATAACTATCTATTGGTGTTGTAGTAACTCCGAAAAAATAGTTAAAGCGCTATTTAACTGTCATTTTATAGTTCGATTTACTGGATTTTTCTCTCAGTGTGTCTCCGTCGGGAGGCAGGGGAAAGAGTGCCACGTCCCCTCTTGACCAAGTGGTATGTCGACCAATACAGAATTGGTACTATGGGCGGCCCTTTCCAAGCCCCACTTCGACCAGAGTCTCTATATTTTTTGAGATGGGAGGAGTGTTTGGGCCGACGTGAGGTCGGACTCGTAGTGGCTGTGGTTAGATACCACACGTAATGAGGATTTTTGATTATACCTCCGGTAAATGTCCACTCTTGGTTCCGGCCGAGAGTGTCGCTTAAAGTGTGGAAGAGATGGGATTACGCAACACGAGTATGCCCGAAAGGGTGAGGTCTCGGCTTCCGGTCGGCGGAGGCGGACTTAGGTCCACGTTACATTAATTAATTAATTGAACTAACGCAAAAAATTAAAGAAACAGAAAAATTTTATAAATTTTTTAGTGATTTTTGAATATAACAATATCGAGATTTAAAAAAAAAGCATTTTTTTGTTTGAAATCTCTAGTCCTGGTGCATTTTCAGCAAAATTTTTTTCGAGTTACGGCTATTGCGCAAACATGAGAAATACCGTGAGACAAAAAATTTTCAACTTTTAATTTTTTTTTTCCAAATAGCCCACGGGCCACGGAAATTATTTTTTTTTTAGCTAAACCAATGCATAGGTCACTTAGCTAACTTATTCAGCTTTAATTCAGTTTTCTTTCTAACCTTGTATTAGGACAATTTCTTGCAGAGATATCAGCCTACAAACGAAAAAAGATCGTTTTTGCTTTGATCATCGATATCTCAGCTACTAATAATCGTGGGGTAAATTGGAGGGTGGCGTTAAAAACTTTAATAAATTCCCTACAAGACCCTTCCATCATTTTTTAGAAAAAAAAAATGTTTTATTCATTTTTAACATCGATGAGAAGTAAGTATAAAGAAATGACTTTTTTTGGTTTTTTAGTAAATCAACCACAAATATCAATGAAAAGGCTAATGTTGCCAAGTAACTTTTTAGCTTAATGTACCCCCGAAAACCCTGTAAATTTTTAAATCGATCTATTGAACTGTGTATTTGAAGGCGATCGATCAAAGTTTTACTAAACAATTAAAGGAACAAATTTTGTTCTTTCGTTGTGTAATCATTACTAAAATAAATAAATAATTTTTTTTTAAATTTTCTTCCATTTTTGCGTTGGCGACTCAGTAAATGTGAGGAAAAGAGAAAAAAAATTTTTCCTAGAAATTAAAAAAAAAAATAAATTTCAAACACAAAAAAAAAGTTCAAATTTTTTTGAAGAAGAAGAACCACAAAAATGAATAGACATTATCAATGCTCTTCATATCTGCTTGACAAAAGACAACGATTATCAACTGGACATCACTACTGCCGAGTACCAGGAGAAAATCAAGACAATAAGTTATGACTGGCCAATTCTATTAGGCAGTGATGGGTATGACTCAAATCTGTTAGCTACGGGCTGACCTATGAGTTTTAATTCTACTCGGGAATGAAGCTCAATGCCGCTGTCTTACTCGCTCAAATGGTACTCTACGTCAAGAAAGTCTTGGAACTTGAAAATATACCAATTTTCTTGTGAGCAGACTCCGCTGTATCCTTAACGAGGATGGAGTTACCAAGATTCATAAATCGCTACCAAGTGTCAACTGGGATTTCGTTCCAGGGAAACTAAATCCAGTTGACTGCGCCTCGAGAGGTTTAACAGCAGCCAAACTAGAACAGCATTCGCTATGGTAAACGGGACCTAAGTGGCTCAGTCAATCAAAAAAATACTGGTCATCTTTTGACATCTTTTCGCAGACAGTATAACATCTTGAAGAACGTCCAGGTCTGGTTTTTACCATCTACAAGGCAGATTAACACCCGCTATACACGCTACTTGATAAATTCTCTAAGTTGTCACCGTTACTTCGCACGCTTGGAATTTGTTTATGTGCCATCGCTAAATTTAAAAAAGTGCCACAGTCCACACTGGCCACACCACTCTCTACGATTGACCTGGAACTCGCAAAGACTTTGCTGATAATTATTTATTGATAAAATCTGTGTAATTTTTAATTGTTTAATAATCCTCACACCTAAACCAGATCCTCTTAGTTTATTCGCTCACTTTACAGTATGTGTGCCGAGGCTTCTAAATTTTTGTCTGTTATTAGTCTAGACGCTGTATTACCTTTTCGTAAACTTTTGAGGTCGGTGTACAAAATAAGATTATTTTTATGTTTTTTGACCCGCTAAAACCGAATATGGCAGTTATTTTTTCGAAATCTCAGGCCATAAATTGTTTATAACCATTTGTTGAAAGAATAATTTTTTGGGGATCGGTTTTTTTTTAGTATATTAGGCAATTTTATGACAAAAGTTACTCTTATAAAATTTTCCTAAAGTTGATAGTTTCAAAGTTATGAATTTTTGAAAATCGAAGATTGTCGATTTTCACAAACTTTGATGATTAATTACATATAAATAAATTACGTAATACAAGGTTTTATTTACATGATCGTAAAGAAGAATATTCAAAGTTTTTATTAAAACAATAATATTCCGTTATAATTTGTATTAAATAAATAAGAAAAGTGATCAAAGTTATTGCATTTATTGAGTAACTTTGCCGACTCGGCGGCTGAAATTTTAATCTGAAATTTTAAATTTACATGCATTATTTCTTGATAAAAAAATTTGTATGGTTAAAAAAATTATAAATTTCAATAAAATAATTCCCATGAAAAATTTATAAAAATAATATGTGTTAATATATAAAAAAAATATTCAAAATATGTATAAAAAATATATTTTAAATAGCTAACTTTTGGCCGATTTTCGTATATATTTCATATGTTTGAAATGTAATTTCAATATATTAGAAATATATCTTAGAGTACATAAAAAATATAAGTATGAAAGTATAAAAAACATATATAAAAATATATTTTTTTTTATTTTAACATATATTATTTTTATAAATTTTTTTCATGGGAATTATTTTATTGCCCAAGTATAACTATTATAAATATAAGTGAAAAATTCTTGAACTTAATTATTTATTTATTAGTTAAATAAAAAAAAAATTTTAATTAAAATATAAAATAAGTTGAAACAATTTTAAATGTAGTTCATTAAAATCGTGAAAAACCATAGATTTAAGATTTTTATTAATTTATCGAATTAATGAATTCGAAAATTTCTTTAATATCATAAAATTTATAATTTTTTTAACCATACAAATTTTTTTATCGAGAAATAATGCATTTAAATTTAAAATTTTAGGCACCAGGCCAACAGCTACCTACACGCCTAAGAGCAAGTGAGACAGTAAATAATTGCTTTGCGCATGCGCCGCCGAGTCGGCGAAGTTACTCAATAAATGCAATAACTTTGATCACTTTTTTTTTTATTTAATACAAATTATAACGGAATATTATTGTTTTAATTAAAACTTTGAATATTCTTCTTTACGATCATGTGAATAAAACCTAGTATTACGTAATTTATTTATATGTAATTAATCATCAAAGTTTGTGGAAGTCGAGAATTTTCGATTTTCAAAAATTCATAACTTTGAAACTATCAACTTTAGAAAAATTTTATAAGAGTAACGTTCGTTTTAAAATTGCCCAAAATACTAAAAAAAATTACCGATCCCCAAAAAATTATTTTTTAAACAATTGATTAAACAGTTGATGGCCCGGGATTTCGAAAAAACAACTGCGATATTCGGTTTCAGTGGGTCAAAAAACATAAAAATAATCTTATTTTGTACACCGACTTCAAAAGCTTACGAAAAGGTAATACAGCGTCTAGACTATATAGTAAATACTCTGACTGTAGTATACCACGCTGGAACTACCTTAATGGTGGGGGTACGGAAAGCGCATGCTAACTGAAGAGAACGCTATCACTAGTTCCAGTATACAAAGTGCCTTGTTACCAACAACATCGTGAAATTACACCGCTTTGGACAATGGAAAAATATAACGAAAGAATGGAGGACTACGATGCGGTAAAAAGTAAGTACGAAAAATTTTGTTTAAAACATTATCATAATTCCTCCATAACTAATTATAGACATTTTTATTTAAATTTATATAACAATATTTTACCGCCTACAATTTCATCATTTCAAAATTATGAAATTAACTCAAAAGACGTTGAACATCGAACAATTAATGGTACAACATATGGAACCATTCGAGAAGTTCAAATGAAATTTTTTGATACAATTAATAATACTTGGTCTGATGAAGTTGTAGATGTTAAAATAGTGTTTGAACAAGATAAAAATAAGCAATTATTACCGGTTCATTTACAAAGAATTATGAGGAGAACAAAAAAAAGTTACTCGAGGTAATATTTGAATATTTTTAAAGTTGTGTAAATATTATAAATAGTTCTATATAGAAGTGGAAAATCAAAAACACTGCGCAAAGAAATTGAAAAGAAATGCTATTAGCTAGTATTTCGCGTTTTTAAACATGCCAGCTTACTATTTTCGTCTGCTGCCAGTCCTAAGCCTGGAAAAATGTGAAGGGAAACGCGGAGATTTGGTGCCATCATTTATTCATTGGCCGACCGATTTAATGGATTTATTTGATTAAGTATTTTAGTAATAATGATTGTGTAAAAGTATTAATGAAGGGTAGCTGAAATAAATAGAAAAAAGTGTGTGTGTGTCAGCTCCGACGCACGATTAGAGTTAACTCCTTCAGATCGACTGTCTAAATAGGCACAGAATTAAAGGCTCAGTAGTCTAAGAAAAAGGTTAATACCATATTAAATAGTAAATCAACGAATCAATGAAGATACCTAAATAGTGTATTTTTATTCGATTTTAGTCTAGTCCAGAAGTTGAGTTCCTGCGAAAAATAGTTACAGGTCTCCTAAAAATATAGTTGATGGCTTAAACGATCCTGAATGGCGTCTAGAAAAAGAAATTTTTTAGATTTTTTTTTAGAAAAATAAAAATACAATTGTTATGAACAAAAAACCGTTAAAAAAATTAGCCGTCCAGCTTTTTGGCATAATCTCAAAAAGTATAAGTGATATCTCAAATATTAAAAAAGTTTCTGAAAGAGTAGAAATTTTGAGTAAAAAAGTTCTTGACTCCCCGAATCGTAGCTCCAATATTTATAATTTTAATTTAACATTGAAAATCAGCTTTTGCGCGGCAGTTTCGGCATGCGCGCGCCGCCCCCCTAGTGAGCGTAGTTTTTAAATAATTTTTTTTTGCAATTAAATATCAATTGAAAAATTTGAAACCATTCTGGTGTCATTTAGACACTTCAAAATATATGGTTTCGCGGTAATAAAAGTTGCATCACTATTTTTCAAAAAGTTCTTCAATTGTTAGTCAACATTTTGGAGTTTACTCCTTAAAAATTGATTTTCATATAAGGAGCCCGGTATGGAAAAAATATGAGGTATAAAATCTACTCAACGAATGACCTCGTTACGACTTTCACTTTTCAGGGGTGAGTGTATAGGGTATCCTACGGGGCACCGTACGAATGCACTGTATGTATACAATATAAATATATATATATATATATATATATATATATATATATATATATATATATATATATATATATATATATATATATATATATATATATATATATATATATATATATATATATATATACATATATATATATATATGTTGGAGGTGAATGAATAAAATGGGGTTTTCAAATGGGACGGGAAATTCCTAACAGCCGAGACTAGTTTTTACAGTAACAATTAAGAAAATTTAAGCTCTAGTTGTTTACAACTTAAGTAGATTATGTTTATTACGGGAGGCTTATGCTCGCTGTGACATCTGTTCACCAAACGTAGCCACGGTCTCAGGATGGATATAGTAAGACACAGAGGACAAGATAGTAAGATAATAAGATTGTTGTCCTTCTTTAAACATTTTGACTAAAAGGTTTCTAATGAAGAGTACAGAATTTTTGGACTAGTTGAGTCGGGCAGTTCTGATTGAAGTATTTGTAAATTATTCGATCAGGTTTTATTTGAATATTATGGGACTGTCGTGTATTACACAGAAAAAAAAATTAACTTGATTCAAGTGAAATATTCTTGAACCAAGGATACTAGTATGAAAAACTCCATTTTTTTTGCTTCAAGAATTTATTTCTTGGCTCAAGAAGTTTCAGGATTCTTAAATCAAGATTCGTATATGCTTGTTTCAAAAGAATATTTTTTTTCACACAATAAATCTAACTCTAAAACCAAGTAACAGATTTACTTGGGTGAAGTAAACATTTTGACGCCAGATGGCGCCTCGGTGGGAACAGCGTACTTGCTTGTTTTTCTCGGTCAGTTGTAGTTAGTTCTGAATTGTAAGTTCACAATTTGAACATCAAAACATTAATCTCGCCGTTGATAATTATTTTTGTTTAATGTACATGCATATGAACAAATTTCGGTTTCATAATACTTGAAGTAGTAAATAATTACTGTGTTCAAACTCTAAAGATTTTTACAGTAAATGTATTTAATTGTCAATGCTTATTTACTGGGTAACCTCAAATTTTCTATTATTGAAAATGTGGCCATTAAACAACCCGGGTGAAAATATTTGGCCGAAAATAGGCCGAAAAAAGGCCGAAACAGCTTAATTTGGCCGAAATTTGGCCGAAACTATAAAATTTTATTGCAAGAGGCCGAAATTTGGCCGAAAAATTTTTCATGTTATTAAATTGGCCGAAAATCGGCCGAAAAATGGCCAAAAAATTTTTATTCTTTATAAAGAGGCCGATATTTGGCCGACAAATGTATCGGCCTTTTTTCGGCCAGAATATTTTATTTTTTAATAAAATTATCGCGAGTAAAAATCTTTGGCCGAAAACAGGCCTAACTTTGGCCGACAGTTTAATCCGTCTGCTTTCGGCCATAGTATTTTTTTTTTTTTAAATCATGGTACTTAAAAAAATTTTTATGCAACTCAAAATAGAACATATAAAATTTTAAAGTTGTAAAACTTAAAAATGTATTTGAAAATTTTGAGAAAAATTATGTTTTCAATTTTTAAAATCTTTTATTAACTCACTAATTAGTGTAGTATAACTAAGTATAATATAAAAATATAGTAGTAATATATTTTAAATTTATAAGAAATATACTTATGAAAATATAAAAAATATATTTTTAAGTTAATCAACAATGTAAGGAAAAACATATAAAAAATATGTTTTTTACATAAACTTTTCATGTTTCTCTTTCTATGTTGTTGATTAACAGAAAAACATATTTTTATATAACTTTTTGATATTTTTATAATTATATTTTTTATAAATTTAAAATATATTACGAATATATTTTTTTATCTCACCATACCTATATTTTTGTTATATTTAAAAATATATTTTTACACATGTATTTTTTATATATTCTAAGATTTATTTTTAACACATTTTTTAATATGAAAAATATATTTTTTTTATAAATTTTTTTTCATGGGGGTACATAGCCATATATAGAGCCTATATATTTTTTAAATAATTTTATACATAACTATATAACCAAAATTACACATATCACAATTACTTACACACAGGATTATATAGCATACGAAAAAAAAAAGAAATTTTTTTGTTATTACTAATAATAGATTTTCAATTATATTTTGCTGTTTTAAAAATGAGTTATTCTTACAATCTCATATAGCACAAGTAAACTTAGCAGTTACTGTCGGTAGCGTAGCCTAGTCATTAAAGCGTCGGTCTTTCGTTCGTTAGGTCCCGGGTTCGAATCCCACTAAATCGTGTGCGTTCGGTTGATATTTATAGCGTTTTTTCCCTAAATTAAAAATTTCTACTCGGTTAGAAATTAATTTCATCACAAATCTGATTGATTTCCGCATCATCAAAGAAAAAAAAAACTACTAAAATTGAGTAAGTCTTTTTTTTTAATTTAGTTGAAATTTCTATACATGCCTTTGTATATATTGGAAATTTTAATATATGGCCATATATAATTCACTTTTACCGGACAATTAAATCACCATTTGATAAATTCAATTATTCCTATTCTATCCAATCAAATATAACAATAATAATAATAATAATAATAATAGTAGAAATCCTCGTGTCTGGCGTCAGACATTTTTAAGCTTTATTGTCGGCCTTTTTTCGGCCATTTTTAGGCCTAACGAGTTTCGGCCAAATTTCGGCCTTTTTTCGGCCTAACGAGTTTCGGCCTCGTGTTCACTACCTAGGCCTTTTTTCGGCCAATTTTCGGCCGAGAATAAAAATTACTTTTAGAATATTTTCACCCGGGAAAAATATTATTTAAATTTTTAGTACAAATAAATTTTTTTTTAAATAAAAATATGCATTAAACTTCCAAATCAAAAATTAGTATAAGTAACCATTGTAGTAATAAACTGATTAATAATTTTTAAAAATATATTTGTATATTTCTGAATCGAATAAAATAACATCCTGATTCAAAAAATGCGCCATACTCAATCTAAGTCGGTATCATCCTGAGTCAATATTATCGGCCTCAAACCAAGAGGAAAAAATTCTTGGGAGAAATAAATATGCATCTTGTTTGAAAGCAAAAAATTCGTCTTTTAAAATTAAAATTCTTGAAAGAACAATTTTTACTCTCCATTGAAGAGTAATAATTTATTTATTCAAGACTGAAATTTTTTTGAATTGAGAAGTTTAGATGTTTCGAAACAAGAATAATATTTTGAAGAAAATAATTTACTTAAACCAAGTTAATTTTTTTTTCTGTGTACAATTATATAATTTCCTTTGTAATCAATTATTGCATTAATTAGTATTTAGTGTATTTTGATATTTGTGCGACACTATCTTCATTATATTACTTGTCTAAGTATCATTATTTGTGAACAATACTTTTAATATTAAATCACTGTGTTGCATAATTATTATTCGTTTATAGTTTAAATAAAATCAAGAGATATTAATATTGAGACCAATACTCGGGATAGCGCCCAAGCTTGTAATAAATTAAAATAAATAAGATTTTAAGGTAAAATGACAATTTTTAACCACCTCTAAGCCAAGACCAGATGTACAACAACAATTTTAAACAAAATTTGTTTAAAATAAGATTTTACAACATGTCATAAACAACTCTACATTTAAATTTTTAAACCTTTTAACCTCGGCATCCTGTAATCCTATGCTATAAAAAAAAATTATCAACCTTAAATTCGGCACAAGCCAAAATACTTTGCTCAACATATGGTTTCAGCGATTTTGAACATTGACTAGAGATAGGATTCACGGGTTAGTCTTTACTAACTTTTTCGTTCACGTTCCAAGTGAACACACCAAAAGGAAAACAGAAAAAATTTGGAAAATCCAAAAGTGCACGACTCGTAATGCTCATATATTATGAAATAATAAATAACAATAAAAAAAATGGCGGGAAGTGCGAATAAATTTAAAATATATACAATTCTCTTTCATTAAAACTTGTCTTGTTTTTTATTATGTTATTATTTTTTTATAATTATAAAAGAACTTATTCAAAATATCTCGATTAATAACAAAAAAAAAATAAACGTAAATAAAAACAAAAATAAAAAAAAATTGAATTGAAAAAAAATTCAGGCCTACCAATTAGCAAAAAAAACAGCTGTTCTAGGACGGTAATGCACAAGCGCCCCTAGCGGAATAAATGTCCGTATAATGTATAGATATATCACCATCCATGTTAGTTTTACATAGATATATAGATATATAGTTATACAGCCTTTTTTATTCTTTCATTAATTGTAATTAAACGACACTGAGTTACCTAGCCATTTGCAATAGGAGACCTACAATTATTTCAAAGAATTTTTTTAAAAAAAATTTGATTCAATTACTGCATTTTTTCGCAAGTTATCGTGTATACGGGTTTCATACTTAACGGACAGGAAATTTTTTAAAACTATTTTTGATGTTTTTTCCGTTTTTATTCAACTAAATAAATTTTTGAAAACTATGGAATTAATCTCCATTAAATTTTCTTCAAAATAGTATGCAAACCATCTTAATTCCGTAAACTAACAAGGGTATAATAATTGATTAGTTACCGAAGTGAGGCGAAAAAAAATTTTTCGATCGTAAAGCACGAACGAGTCGTGCAATATCTATATAAAAAATTTTTAAAAATATTATGATCTTTTGAAAAATTTTATGTTACCATTGGCAGTTCCACCGTTAGATCTTCATATGCTCCCAGCCCGCATATTAAATGTTAATCCTACCATAAAACTAGTTCCTCTACCTTTATTTACCAATATTCAAAATAAGAAATTTTTTTTAATTTCTCTCTGACAATTCAATGCAATGTTTAAACAACTCTTTTTACTTAGTTAAAAATATCAAACTTAAATTCATAAGAAAAAAATGTCCGTTCGACACTCTTATACTTCAATTCTCCCTCTTTAATTTGAAAGGTTTGAAAGATTTATACAATAATTTTCCACTGTGTTATCGGTAATCGAAGCAAAAATGAAATTTTTGACTTTGAAAATTAACTACATGGCAACCAACAATCATACAGAAAATCACTAAGGGGTTTTAAAAATTTTAAACTATTCACTATAAGACGTGACTGTTCTTTACTGCTAAATACATTTCTTGTCGACACCAGAAGTTTTTTGAGAAAAATAATTTTTTTCAACAAAAACGCCTTATAGAGGATAGCCATAAGTAATTAATATTCTACTTTGAATTTCGGTATAATTGTTGGTTGCTAAGTAATTAATTCTCAATGTCAAAAATTTCATTTTTACATTTAATATCGATAACTCAGTAAAAAAGTATTGTACCAAACTCCTGAATTTATCACATCATAGAGGAAGAATTAACCTAAAAGACTTTTTAGGTGACATTTCTAAGAAAAAATTAATGTACACGGGAAAAAATGCTGGAGTAGAATTTACCACACCAAACTAGTAAAAATTTTACTACACTTTGTGGTCGCCGCAATGAGAACTGTAGTAACATAAGCCACAGTGTGCGTGATATTTTACTACTATAGGAGTTCTGCTTACTACTGTAATGTGGTAAAACTTTGTAGTTTCCACAACTACTCAATGTGGTATAAATACTTATTTTGTGGTTTTGGGAACCACACAATTTTATATGAATTGGTATCTGTTACTATTTTTGGAGGATACAATACCAGATTACTTGTACGATCTACTCCAATGTGTGGTAAAATGATCGAAAGAAGAAAATAACAGCGCCACCTACAACTTTTTCACTCCATTCTGTGGGTATCCTCAACTTGTGTCAGTGTATTTAATATTATAAATAATATTATAAAACATTATAAATTATAATATATATAATTAAAAATATTTATATATATAATTAAAAATCGCGGCGTGCAATTATAATATATATAATTTGAAATAAATATATATATATAAAAAATGTAATACAAAAAAATTTGTTCTGTATATTACCTGTCATTCTTCTTTTTGCTTACCTCACCTACAACTTCTTCTATTAAATTTTATTTCTATGCTCTTATCAGTGAATCGTGATTTTAATGCAATTTTTTAAATCATTGCTTATTGAGTATTTGTTATTTATTAGAATTATAACTTTTAAAACGATGTTTTTTATATTTTCTATTAATAAAAATTAATACTTAATTATTCTAAGTTTATGCTTATACGAGAATTTATAGATTACAAATATATTTTTAAAATTATCCTTATCAGGTATTGATAAAAAGTAGGCTTTTGAAAGTTGAGTCCTTATTATTTTAAGTTATTCATTAATAAATTCATTTTTATATCATTTTCATTTGATATACTGTAAGTCCGAAGAATCTAAGATTAATTTTTATATTTTTATAACGTTTTCAATATCATAAAAACTAATGATCGTTAACTAACAGATATTTAATTAATACATTACGAATAAAATATATTCTACTATGTTGTGGAGTAAAATGAACCACAGTGGTTATTTAATGCTAGTTCTTATTACTACTTACTGTAGTAAATGGTACTACAGGTTGTGTACCACAGTATACTATTAACTGTTACTAAACGTGTAGTTATCCTATATATTACTAGTCAGTGTAGTAAATAGAACTCCATTTGTAGTAAATTTAGCTACACATTTTTTTCCGTGTAAGCTGCAGAATTTCCGAAAGGTAGGAAAAAATTTTAAAATATATTTATCTGATTTTTTTACAATCACTCAAAAACTATTACTGCTCAAAGTGTTAGAGGTTGAGACCTAAAATTTTTTTTTAATGACGTATAATTATTTTGAGAATCGAATATTGTCTAATCGATGGAATTGGAGTCTTAAAGCTCGTTTTGCCGATGAAAATGATTAATTTTTAATTTTTGAGAGATATAACTTTGCTTGTAATGAAAAAATGTTTTATTACTTTTGATGAAACCAATTTGAAACTTTTTTTTTCATGCCAATTGTATTAAAAAAAAAATTTGTTTTTCAAAAATTGCTGTTTGTCTATTTCGTTTTGGTACTATTATTTTTTAATTATTTGATTTTGATATTATTTGATTTTGAATTTTATCGGAGTCGTGCTCCCAAAGTTCGTGACAAAAATTATTTTCTTACCTACAAATAATTTTTTTTTCTATGGGTCTATTGAGTACAAGCAGCAGGTACCTTCAGTTAAAGAAGGGTCATGGATCTTGCTGCTTACTTTTTCCCACTCCTCAACATTCTTCTGTATCTGATCACTCATTGGCTGATGGTTTTTAATTAATAACTAATTACAGCTACTGTATATACACACATATATATATATATATAGAATATAACGCACCGTTCTCCAATATAGCGTCCGCAATTCTACACCGATCTTAATGAAACTTAGTATACTTATTCTATGGACGATTACCTTGGATGAGTTCGAAGATGAGCCAATTCGGCTAATAAGTTTAGAGGCTATGGTTAATTAAAATTGTGTAAAGTTTTCAAAAAAAAATTTGTTTGCCGCTTTAACTGGATGTAACTTCTAAACGGAAAGAGATAGCTTATTTTCGTTTGTTCTTTGTGAAAGCTCGTTCGATTGCCTACAATTTTGATTATACAGCTCATTGATTTGACCATTTTTTCTAATAGACAAATGGTTTTGAATATTTACAAAATATTATAAAAACTAATTTTATGCAGGTTTGAACTTTGATTATAGCCACAATTTTAAACCGATCACCTTGAAACTTAGTATGCGTATTTTGTGGGTGACTACCTTGTTCGAGTTTGATAATGAGCTCAATCAGTCGATTAGTTTAGAAGTTATAGCATTTCAAAATTTTCAAAATGTCCAAAATTCATATTTTTACTTATTCTTTCTTCAATATCTTTTGAATGTGATAACTTATCGACTTTAGATCAAATTTATCCGAAAGCTCTTCAAATAAGCTTTAATTTTCATGCCTATATATGTGCCTAGACCACTGAAATTACTTATTTTACCATTTATTTAAGGAAATTTTGCTATTGCATTATTTCTCCTACTTCTTACTAAATTCATGGAACTACATAAATTCATATTATCGCAGTGTGACACTTATAAAATCCAAACATCTCAATTCAGTGGGCATATTCAATTTTGTTTTATTGACAGTGTATAAATGATATGATATATCAATAACAAGATTAACATTAGTTATGATGATAATATTCTTTATATCTACTCGTCGTTTGATATTCTAATAGGCTTTTTATTTCAAATATTAGTACTTATTTCAAGTATGACACTTTGATTTATCACAATCGAATTTTAATCTTAAAATATTTGATTAGTAGATTTTATTGAAAGCAAATTATCGCCTTTGTCCTTATAGTAAAATTTTCGAGCATTAAAACCATAATCTATCATAATTTTTCGAATAGGGTCCGGAATACCATTGGTCCGATAGTTTGAATATATGCATAGGTATCTTTAAATAACATCAAATCAAAACATATAGTGCATTATCATCAAAAATGCTTCTGAAGCTTATTTAGTTAGCTTCAATTTTTGGCATTATACTTATAATTTTTTGATTTTTTTGTTTTATCATCTCGAGAATTTTTAAGAAAATGTCAAAAAAAATTTTATTTCATTATCAACTTTTATTTGAACAGTGAAAAAAATTAATTATGAGAAATCTACTTCCATTTCGGCTGCCGAATGGCCTTTTTTTCATACGGGCATGTTTAAAAATATATGGCTTTCACCTTATACATTCTGTATAATACTGTAACGGGGTAAATTTAATAAATTATAATAATTTAAAATTTGAGTTTGAATAAAAATTCCCGCGGTTGGTCAATGACCCAATAACCGATAGACCCCGTGATCTAGTTTATCGACTTGTCACCGGGAGCGCCAATTTTGGAGGCTCGTCCTCCAGAACCAATTAGAATTAATCAAATGGGGATACACACGATAATTGCCGAAAGGTCACGAACTGACACTTTTATTAGTGCGTGCACAAGGTGGAAAAGACACAGTTGGACGGACCAGCGTTGCGATCAGACGCAACCCAGAAAATTCAGGTAATTATATATATTCTGGAGAGGTACTCGTGGAACCTTCTATAAGCACTAATTCAATTAATAATAAATCGTGTATCCGGCCGATAGCCGATGCACTGCAATTATAATTACTTATTTGTATTGAACTATCCACAGATACCTATATAAATTGAGGCGAGATAAAGTTGAGGAGAAAAAAAATCATTGGGAAAAGAACGTGTCAGCGGAAATCGGCAGAAGGGCTGGAGAAACAAAGGAAGCCACGAGCAATTGAATAAAGGAAAGAATATTACAAAGAGGTAAATAAATCGTCGGCCGGTTGCCACAAATTATTACTCTATTAATTAATTAATAATTAAGAGATTCGTGGGTAGTCGCCGATTCCGATTTGATTAAAATAAATTACGAATTCTCGGCAAGAAGGCCAGAATTCAAAGTTTAATTTACACGCGGTCCGTTGGATAAATTCTCGGCAAGAAAGCCAGAATTTATTAACAATTAAAATTAAAATAAAAGTCAAATTTCTCGGCAAGAGGGCCAGAAATTTTTAATAATAAAATCTAGTTATTAAGGAAAATTAATAGTAATTTAATAATTTTATTTAATAAGAATATTATACAATTATAAAATTCAAAAGACTGAAAGAAAGTAAAAGTGTTGTGAATTAGTGATAAAAGGATAAATAAAAATAAGTAATAAAATTTATCAGTAAGTTGATGTCAGTCATAATTGTAAAAATAAAATTGTTGATGCAAATAGAGGAAGATAGCGTCTGTCGCGGGCAGCAGTTTTTCGGTGTCAGTAAATTCACACTCAACAACTTGATATTTGAAAAACTGAAAGTATAAAAGTATAAAATAATAAAATTTACAGTCGGGAAATTTTGAGGAAAGAAATGAAAATTATTGTCGTGGAAAATTTTGAGTATGAAAATTTTGAAAGAAATAAATTTATTATTGTGGAAATTTTACAGAATAAAATCATAGTTATGAAAATCTAAGTAAAAGTTTCGGAACAAATAAAATTTGAGATTAATTAAAAGCGTGGATAAAATTAATCGGTAAAATAATAAATTGGAAAACGTGTGTGAGTGTGATACAGTCCTGGGGACTCGAATGTAAAGCGTGTGTGTGTGTGAGAGAAAATTTAAGTTTCCTGGGGAAACGGTTTTAAATAATAGATCCTGGGGATCTGGCAAGTTGCCAATTTGTTTTATATAAAATTTTGATCCAGGGGATCAGGCCGGTGGCCATTGTCGTAAAAGTCCAGGGGACTATATTATATTTTATATGATCCAGGGGATCAGGCCGGTGGCCAATTTAATATAAGAGTCCAGGGGACCAAATTTTAGTTAATTAATTGTAAGAATAAGAAGTCCGGTGGACGATTTTGTTAAAAATAATTATAAGGAACATAAGCCCGGTGGGCATAATTGTGAATTGTTAAATAAAAGTGAAACTTATATTGATGTAAAATTGAGTATTAAATAAATTTAATTCCTCAATCTCCTCACTCTTATATTTTTTAACGACCCTGATTTCTATTATAACATCTCCGGTTCTGGAAGGCCGAGTCTTATCTTCCAGTGGCGCCCTTATTAAAATCAATTAATAAAGGGGCCAAACTTGGCAAGGTTGAGAAATACCCTGTTATATTGGCGCCCAACTTTTGAAAAACCTAGAGATTTATAAGAGTGAGAATTGAGGAATTAAATTACGAAAAAGATTAGTAAAAAAAAGTTAAAACAAAGAGCTTAAAATTTAATCTATAAAATCAATTAAAATTAAGTTAGTTAAATAAGTACAAAATAAAAACTACCAGATTTGAACATTAAATTTTGTGTTGTTGAAAACGAATCGTTGGACAAATATTCACCGGATGTTCCGTTAATAATTAAGCCATTAGAAAATTATTTTGATAATTCATAATTACTGAATAGAAAAGTGAAGCTGACATCATACTGACATCTCACATTAAGAAAGCTGACATCATACTTTGGATTAAAGATAAAAATTAAAGATTTTGCTAGTAACAGACAAACAAAAACTGACATCATTTTACTTAAAATTTAATACTTAAATTTAATCTACAAAATAAAAGTAAAATGAAATAGCAAAATGCTTAACGGAAATAACAACATCGACACAACAAGGGAAACTTGGATAAATCCGGAGTTAAGAAGACTTTCGGCCGGTAGAGGTCAAAATCGCTGGAACGGTATACAAAATCCAGGTTCATCATCAGCAACACCACCGGTACCAACGATATCAATAACTACAAACACTACGAACGTGATAATAACGACAACTAGCAGCTGTTATACATCAGCTCCTTCGATGATTAATACAACAGTTTCATACGCCGCAAATGGGTCGGGGGGAAACCCACTCAATTTGCCAGCAGGAAACAGTGGAAATTTTGAAAACGCCACGACTGGGTCGGGCGGTATACCACCCACGTCGTCGACCGGAGTTGGAGGTAATTGGGATAACGCTACTGGGTCGGGGGGTAACCCACTCAGTCTACCAGCAGAAGATGGACATCATGTGAACAACACACCCGGTCGGGAGGAGATACCACCGGATATGCGTGCCATATTTGATCGCATGGACGAAAGCTCAAGAGAATTCCGTCAAATGACAAGAACACAGCGAGCCATTAATGAAGAAAACTCAGCATCAATAGATGAACTGTCCAGAATGTTGAATGAAATGATGACAGCACATAGAGAAGTACATCAACAGACTCAATGCACCTGATAACTCGTGGCGTTCATACTCGCCAGTAGATGGGAGAGCAGCTGAACTCCAGTTTGGTTCAACCGTTGCCCCGATGGGTCAAGGTTTGGGCAGGGGGGTGTGTCCAGCTAAAATAAGAAATCAGCAGCATCGTCAGCAACTGCAGTATCAGCGAACCCAACAGCAGGAACCCCAACTACATAATACAAACCAACAGTAAGTACCCCATCAAAACCAAAATCAACAACAGCAGCAGCCACGAGTTGATAACAATCTACAAAACCAACAGCACTTTCAGCCACGGATTGAAAACAATCATCAAAATCAACCTGGACAAACCCAACAACAAGTATCAGTTGCTGAGCAGTTAAATTATCTTCAAGAACAACTGCGTCAACTACAATTGGGTCAACAACAACAAACAACGGGTGGACAGAGCCAGATTCCAGTTGAAAATCACAATATCTATCCAAGGTTGAGGACAGAGGTAAGTTCTCATAGAGAACCTGCATTAATACAAAATTTTCAACAGAATCTCGGCAGGACTGTGTCACCTTTTGTAGAAGAGAGACGCTGGAAAGACATTATACAAAGTCTGAAAATGGGCAATATTTTCTATCCTCAAGAAAACTTAACAGTCGATGAATTTATATCCGCAGTGGAAGCTAGAGCAAACAGAGAGAACTGGTCGGAAAAAGAACTTCTCAGAGTCATGAGTTATGTTCTTCATGGTGCTTCAGCTCGGTGGTACGATTTAAATTACGATAACTGGTCCAGTTATCTACACTTTAAAACCGAGTTTCGCAAAGCTTTTGGTAGTCCAGCAACCGATCATCAAATCATAATGGATATCAGTAAGATGAGAATGAATAAAGGAGACAACGTCACTGAGTTCGTTTTGAAAATACAACAAAAATATCAGTCTATGAAAATTCCGCCTCCAGTAGAAGACCAGGTGGCGTGTATTCGGAATCATTTGACAGATGAACTCAGGACGTTGGTTTTCGCGAGACAGGTTTCCACCTACGAGGGCTTGTTAAACGCATTACACGAAGCCACAAGATGTATTGAAGAGGCTCAACAGCTGATAGTGACTCCAATAACGGCCAAATTTCAAGACAAATCTCGATTTGGATTGCTGCAATCATCTAACAGAGAAACTGCTTACGAGGATGAAAACCGGGAATACACACGCTGTAATCTTATGGAACCAAGCTCGCAAGCTGACTACAACAACAAATATGGCGTCCAGAACAATAACAATAATAACAACTATAATCGAGCACAGTATCAATACAGACAACCAACAGGATTCCGATCACGTGTGAACCAGTCTCCGAGATCACCAGGATTTAATCAAGCTCCAATTTTTGTGCCAAGAAGCAATAAATCATGCTTCAACTGTGGTATGGTGGGACACAATTTTGAAATCTGTGAAAATCCGCGTCAAGTAGTATGTAACTTGTGTTTTGGTATCGGACACACTCGAGAAAATTGCGAGCTGATTAAATTCACCGAAGACAGTCAAACTGCTGGTGGAAGTAGAGAAAGTCCTAAAACACAATCGGAGAGGATCGGTCAAGCTCGAAAAAACGAATAACACCTGATCTGAAGTCCCCGTCGGATCAGGTGATTTTCGAAACAACAAAGGGGTTAATAAATTATAAAATTGACAATTGTAACAACTCAGATACCAGCTCAGTGAACCAGTCTGAGGATTCGCCGGCAGGCGAGGTGAAGCCGCGAAACTCCAGACCTGGCAGGCTCAAGTCCAACGAAGCTGAAAGTTTAGATTTAATAATTTTATAAGTCCGCGAATAGCCGAGCTCCGCAATGATTCGTGAAAATCCCGGGTCGAAAATTAGATCTGTTTTAAAATAAATGATAAATTCAAATATTTTTCCTTTAATTCAAGTTTATAAATCGTATTTATTTTATATAAGAATTTAATCTGTTTTTGTCCGTATTATTCCTTATCCAGGCTAATATCAGACTTATTTTCGTAG
>NC_079976.1:22580423-22712923 GCF_029852145.1 Microplitis mediator
AATAATAATAATAATAATAATAATAATAATAATAATAATAATAATAATAATAATAATAATAATAATAATAATAATAATAATAATAATAATAATAATAATAATAATAATAATAATAATAATAATAATAATAATAATAATAATAATAATAATAATAATAATAATAATAATAATAATAATAATAATAATAATAATAATAATAATAATAATAATAATAATAATAATATAATAATAATAATAATAATAATAATAATAATAATAATAATAATAATAATAATAATAATAATAATAATAATAATAATAATAATAATAATAATAATAATAATAATAATAATAATAATAATAATAATAATAATAATAATAATAATAATAATAATAATAATAATAATAATAATAATAATAATAATAATAATAATAATAATAATAATAATAATAATAATAATAATAATAATAATAATAATAATAATAATAATAATAATAATAATAATAATAATAATAATAATAATAATAATAATAATAATAATAATAATAATAATAATAATAATAATAATAATAATAATAATAATAATAATAATAATAATAATAATAATAATAATAATAATAATAATAATAATAATAATAATAATAATATAATAATAATAATAATAATAATAATAATAATAATAATAATAATAATAATAATAATAATAATAATAATAATAATAATAATAATAATAATAATAATAATAATAATAATAATAATAATAATAATAATAATAATAATAATAATAATAATAATAATAATAATAATAATAATAATAATAATAATAATAATAATAATAATAATAATAATAATAATAATAATAATAATAATAATAATAATAATAATAATAATAATAATAATAATAATAATAATAATAATAATAATAATAATAATAATAATAATAATAATAATAATAATAATAATAATAATAATAATAATAATAATAATAATAATAATAATAATAATAATAATAATAATAATAATAATAATAATAATAATAATAATAATAATAATAATAATAATAATAATAATAATAATAATAATAATAATAATAATAATAATAATAATAATAATAATAATAATAATAATAATCTAGATTTATTAATTTATTTTAATTTTCTTGGTATTTCAAACATGCTAATGCGCTTCCATAATGAGATGTCACACAGAGAAAAATGTTGGCTCGAAACCTACTTATTTTTACAATGCTGTCGACTAAACTTGAAACAGGAAGTAACGCATCAAAAAAATTATCGTGCTCTTACAAAAAATGATTATACTGTATCACATTACTTATTACGCGCGAGAAACTTATCGATGAGCTTCAATATCAATTACTTCCATACATTATAATAATTTTGATGTAGCATAATAATTTTTTATAAGAGCATAGTAATTTTTTGGATACTTTACTTTCTGTTTCAAGTTTGGTCGACAGCATAATAAAAATTGGTAGATTTCGAGCCAACATTTTTCTCCGTAGCACAAGAATTTTGATGTTTTCTTATGCCAAAATATTTTCAATTTTATCCAGTAAATAAGAGAAAATTCTTGACATTTTAAGAGTTGTTTTATCACTTTTATTCAATGATATAAATATTCGATGAAGACAACTAAAAAATTAAGCTGCCAAATTTTCATTAACTGCCGACATTTTTAAACAAAAGATAGTAAAAAAAACATAATCAATTCTGCAATTTAATGTTTTTTCATAAATATTGCCCATAAATAAAAATTTTATAAGTCAATGATTTAATCTAGTTTTGTCCTTGTAAATTTTCAGAACTAAAATTTTTTAAAGTTCACGAATTAATCTAATTTAGTCTGCTCGTAACGCGTTTGGTTTTTAAAGTAGCAGGTCGAAAACAGCTTAAAATTTTCATAAAAGATCAACATCAGATCAAATAGTCCAATCAGACTAAAATGAGGTCAAATTTTTCAGTCCGGGTGGATCAAAAACAGATTAAAATTTTTATCGAAGTTCAATAACAGACCAAGTAGTCCAAATACAGTCCAGTTAGACTAAAATCAGATCAAATTTTTCGACCCGAGATTTTAAACACCTTGTAATATCAAAAATTTTAATTAAGGTTAAACGTAATGGTAATAAATTAAGTGATTGTATGCTAATAGAAGTTAATTTCAGATGTTTCGGCGGGGACGATGTTTCCATCGAGACCGGGGGGATCCCGCCTCGAGGGGCCGGCAGGAAGCCGCCTCAACATCCATCATAAGAGGCCGGGATGAAGCCGCCTCAGCAGCTGTCGTGAGAGGCCAGCAGGAAGCCGCTTCGGAGAAAGAACAGAGCCGTTTGGAATTTAGTCGAGCTGGCCGTCGTGTAGTAGGCCCACGCCAATCGGTCTTTGGCCGTCTAGGTCCAAGCGTGAGCGGGGAATTACCACCCTATCCCAGTCACACGACGGAATTCCGAGCCTGCAGAGCTCCAACAACAACAACGATAACGGCAACTTCCACTCCAACAACAACAACGACAATTACAAGCACCACAACAACGGCTACTACATCAGTGACCAGAAAGTCCACCACAGCAGCAAAAACAACAACTCAACCTACAGTGCAGACTACCACCAGGAAACCACCACCAAGTCCTAAATCTTTTTCTGCGCTACGAACAACTCCAGCGGACGATGTCCTAGCGGCTGAACGTAAAAGGAAGGCAAATCAAAAACGTAGAGAGCTGCGGAAGACCAAGCTGTTAAAATTGGCCATGGGGGAAGAACCAGTGAGGAATCCTGAAGCCGTACAGAAGCTTTGGCTCCATACAGCAGGGCCTGAGGAGTTTAAGAAGTGGGAACAGGAAGGACGGCCGAAGTTGAGGGTGGCCAGTGAACCCGGGACGTTCCCTGAGGAATAAAAACCTAGAATAAGGCTCTTCTTAAATAAAACCGTTCTGATTTTCATATAATCACTATACTTATTACGTCCCAGACAACATCCTCTATCCTTGAGGACGAGGCTCTGGAATCAGCGACCCGGGTGACAGTCTGGCAGGGGGGAGTGTAACGGGGTGAATTTAATAAATTATAATAATTTGAAATTTAAGTTTGAATAAATTTCCCGCGGTTGGTCAATGACCCAATAACCATAAACCCCGTGACCTAGTTTATCGACTTGTCACCGGGAGCGCCAATTTTGGAGGCTCGTCCTCCAGAACCAATTAGAATTAATCAATTGGGGAGACACCCGATAATTGCCGAAAGGTCGCGAACTTAATCTACATTAGTGAGTGCACGAGGTGAAAACGGACACAGTTGGACGGACCGGCGTTGCAGTTAGACACAAAACCAAACTGTAAATTCAGGTAATTATATATACCCTAGAGAGGTACTTGTGGAACCTTCTAGAAGCACTAAATTAATTAATAATAAATCGTGTATCCGGCCGATAGCCGATACACTACAATTATAACTACTTATTTGTATTGAACTATCCACAGATACCTATATAAATTGAGGCGAGATAAAGTTGAGGAGAAAAAAAATCATTGGGAAAAGAACGTGTCAGCGGAAATCGGCAGAAGGGCTGGAGAAACAAAGGAAGCCACGAGCAATTGAATACAGGAAAGAATATTACAAAAAGGTAAATAAATCGTCGGCCGGTTGCCACAAGTTATTACTCTATTAATTAATTAATAATTAAGAGATTCGTGGGTAGTCGCCATTTCCGATTTGATTAAAATAAATTACGAATTCTCGGCAAGAAGGCCAGAATTCAAAATTTAATTTACACGCGGTCCGTCGGATAAATTCTCGGCAAGAAAGCCAGAATTTATTAACAATTAAAATTAAAATAAAAGTCAAATTTCTCGGCAAGAGGGCCAGAAATTTTTAATAATAAAATCTAGTTATTAAGGAAAATTAATAGTAATTTAATAATTTTATTTAATAAGAATATTATACAATTATAAAATTCAAAAGACTGAAAGAAAGTAAAAGTGTTGTGAATTAGTGATAAAAGGATAAATAAAAATAAGTAATAAAATTTATCAGTAAGTTGATGTCAGTCATAATTGTAAAAATAAAATTGTTGATGCAAATAGAGGAAGATAGCGCCTGTCGCGGGCAGCAGTTTTTCGGTGTCAGTAAATTCACACTCAACAACTTGATATTTGAAAAACTGAAAGTATAAAAGTATAAAATAATAAAATTTACAGTCGGGAAATTTTGAGGAAAGAAATAAAAATTATTGTCGTGGAAAATTTTGAGTATGAAAATTTTGAAAGAAATAAATTTATTATTGTGGAAATTTTACAGAATAAAATCATACACGGAAAGAAAATTATGGGAAGTTTTCCTATGCATTATGGGAATGGTTCCCATAATGGTATAGGAACAGTACCTATACTACTATAGGGATGGTTCCCATATATTATGGGAACCATCCCTATAATATCATTAAATTTTTTTTTTGCACAATAGTGTAGAAATTTCCCAAAATTTGAATTTTCTTTAATGTTTTGTGCTGACAAAAAATTCTTGTTAAAAATTTTAATGTTTTTTGCCAAATACGATTTTTTTTTCAATGTTTGAATTTTTGTTTTTATGTTTAATAATATTTCTGTGTATTGTAGAAGTGATTACCACACTTTTCTTTACATTAATTTTTTCATGATAATATGGGAACCATTCCCATAATATTATAGGAATGGTTCCTATAATGATATGGGAATGGTTCCCATAATATTATGGGAACCGTTCCCATAATGGTATGGGAACCATTCCAATTGCATTATGGGAATCATTCCCATAATATTATGGGAATGGTTCCTATAATTTATGGGAATAGTTCCTATAAATTATAGGAACCATTCCCATAAATTATAGGAACCATTCCTATAGTGTTATGGGTATCATTCCCATAATTATAGGAACTATTCCTATAATTATGGGAAATGTTCCTATAATTATAGGAACCGCTCCCATAATTTATGGTCGTAATTCCTATGATGGTATAGGAAAAAATTTCACAAAATTATGGGAACCGCTGCTATAATTTTCTTTCCGTGTAGTTATGAAAATCTAAGTAAAAGTTTCGGAACAAATAAAATTTGAGATTAATTAAAAGCGTGGATGAAATTAATCGGTAAAATAATAAATTGGAAAACGTGTGTGAGTGTGATACAGTCCTGGGGACTCGAATGTAAAGCGTGTGTGTGTGTGAGAGAAAATTTAAGTTTCCTGGGGAAACGGTTTTAAATAATAGATCCTGGGGATCTGGCAAGTTGCCAATTTGTTTTATATAAAATTTTGATCCAGGGGATCAGGCCGGTGGCCAATTTAATATAAGAGTCCAGGGGACCAAATTTTAGTTAATTAATTGTAAGAATAAGAAATCCGGTGGACGATTTTGTTAAAAATAATTATAAGGAACATAAGCCCGGTGGGCATAATTGTGAATTGTTAAATAAAAGTGAAACTTATATTGATATAAAATTGTGTATTAAATAAATTTAATTCCTCAATCTCCTCACTCTTATATTTTTCAACGACCCTGATTTCTATTATAACATCTCCGGTTCTGGAAGGCCGAGTCTTATCTTCCAGTGGCGCCCTTATTAAAATCAATTAATAAAGGGGCCAAACTTGGCAAGGTTGAGAAATACCCTGTTATAAAATCTAAAACCAAGAAATTTTTTTGTGGGGTAGAAGAACTCTCAGTTTGAAAAAACTACATTAAGGACTCAAGACAAAGGTCAATTGGGATGAAAAAATTCTAAATTTGATTTAAATAAATTATAATCTTAATCTAATGAAATAACTTTTTTTGAATAATGCAAATATTAACTTAACCGGAAACAGAAAATTCCCTCATTTAATACAAATGTCTTCTTAAAAGAATACAATTACTTTTTTTAGAAAAGAATTAATATTTTGAATTGATGATTTTTTTTCTTGACTTGAAAAAAACATGGTCTTGATTCAAGAAAATGAATGACTTCACGTAAAAATTTATATCGTCCTATATTTTTGAGTGAATTCTAGTATAAATATTAAATGTTGTGAATCAGGAAATTATATGTGTATACTCAGAATATCACGATTCGGCAGTATTTTTTGCAATTTTGAATGAAAATGAAAATTTTCTTGGTTCAAGAACAAAATTTTCAACAGGCCGTAACTTCAAGAGAATTGGTCCAACAAGAAATAAAAAAAAGCAATTGTAGTTCCAAGTGTCTACTTTTTAGATTAGAACTTTAAAACTTTGTAGCATCAGCGATTTTTGAGTAATCTTAGAAAAATCAGTGACAAGAAAATTTTCAAATTTTTTTTATTTTTTAACTTCCCGCTAAGAAAATCGACAGTTTACGAAAAATTATGAGGTTATTGTTTTCACCCCGATTTTTGAAGGTCAAGTTTTCATCAGATGTCGACGTTTTGAGGTCCTAGGAAGCTATTCTGACTATTTTCAGAATGATGTCCGAGTGTCTGTATGTATGTATGTATGTATGTATGTATGTATGTATGAATGTATGAATGTATGTATGTATGTATATATATATATATATGTGTGTGTGTGTGTGTGTGTGTGTGTGTGTGTGTGTGTGTGTGTGTGTGTATGTGTGGTTTTTTCGAATCCCGCATTGTTTTCTAGTTATTTTTATTTTAATGTCAAGCTCTTAAAATCGATCAGAAGACTATTTTTTTTATGAGCATGACATTAAAATAAAAATAACTAGAAAACAATGTGGAATTCGAAAAAATATTATTCGGTATAACTTCTAGGGAATAAAATTGTCTACAAAAATGGTCCCATGATATTTTGTAATACGTCTGATAGTTTCGCCGGAAAAGTAAGAAAAACTAAAAATTCAATGTGAATTCGACTTCAACCCCAAATAACTTTTGAACAAATAGATTCCGCAAAAAATGATAAGAATCTTTTTTTGTAGAGCATTCAATTTCCTACAAATTATGCCTGCCAATTATTTCTATGACGCATCGTTAGCTACTTATAAAAATCAGAAGAAACTTATGAAAAATTATATCATTAGAATCTCCTCCCGAGTAAAAATGGAATTCCGCCGCACCACCGCCGCACCACCGCTGCACTACAGCCGTGACAATTCCGATTATTTTATAAATGCCGCACCACCACCGTGACAACTAAAGAATTTATCTATTCGCTGCACCACCGCCGTGACATCCCGAGTAAAAATGAAATTATCATTTTTACGAAAAAATTATAAATTTTTATCGACCGCCGCACCACCGCTGCACCACCGCCGCACCATAGCTGTGATATTTTGTTGTAAATTATTTTTGATTAGTGATTTAAAAATGATATATTCTTTTCAATCTCATATAGCACAAGTAAACTTAGTAGTCACTGTCGGTAGCGTAGCCTAGTCGTTAAAGCGTCGGTCTTTCGTGCGTAAGGTCCCGGGGTCGAATCCTACTAAATCGTGTACGTTTGGTTGATATTTGTACACGGAAAGAAAATTATGGGAAGTTTTCCTATGCATTATGGGAATGGTTCCCATAATGGTATGGGAACAGTACCTATACTACTATAGGGATGGTTCCCATATATTATGGGAACCATTCCCATAATAGTATGGGAATGATTCCCATACCATTATGGGAATGGTTCCCATAATGATATGGGAATGGTTCCCATACCATTGTGGGAACCATTCCCATAATATTATGGGGACCATTCCCATATCATTATGGGAACCATTCCCATAATGGTATGGGAATCATTCCCATAATGGTATGGGAATCATTCCCATACTATTATGGGAATGGTTCCCATATTGGTATAGGAACTATTCCGATAATATTATGGGAACTATTCCCATAATGTTATGGGAACCATCCCTATAATATCATTAAATTTTTTTTTTGCACAATAGTGTAGATATTTCCCAAAATTTGAATTTTCTTGAATGTTTTGTGCTGACAAAAAATTCTTGTTAAAAATTTTAATTTTTTTTGCCAAATACGATTTTTTTTTCAATGTTTGAATTTTCGTTTTTATGTTTAATAATATTTCTGTGTATTGTAGAAGTGATTACCACACTTTTCTTTAAATTAATTTTTTCATGATAATATGGGAACCATTCCCATAATATTATAGGAATGGTTCCCATAATGATATGGGAATGGTTCCCATAATATTATGGGAACCGTTCCCATAATGGTATGGGAACCATTCCAATTGCATTATGGGAATCATTCCCATAATATTATGGGAATAGTTCCCATACTATTATAGGAACCATTCCCATAATATTATGGGAATGGTTCCTATAATTTATGGGAATAGTTCCTATAAATTATAGGAACCATTCCCATAAATTATAGGAATGATTCCCATAATATTATAGAAAGTATTCCTATAAATTATAGGAACCATTCCTATAATTATAGGAACCATTCCTATAGTGTTATGGGTATCATTCCTATAATTATAGGAACTATTCCTATAATTATGGGAAACATTCCTATAATTATAGGAACCGCTCCCATAATTTATGGTCGTAATTCCTATGATGGTATAGGAAAAAATTTCACAAAATTATGGGAACCGCTGCTATAATTTTCTTTCCGTGTAGCGTTTTTTCCCTAAATTAAAAATTTCACTCGGTTAGAAATTAATTTCATCACAAATCTGATTGATTTCCGCATCATCAAAGAAAAAAAAAAAACTACTAAAATTGAGTAAGTCTTTTTTTTTTAATTTAGTTGAAATTTCTATACATGGCTATGTATATATTGAAAATTTTAATATATGGCCATATATAATTCACTTTTACCGGACAATTAAATTTCTTTCACCATAAACCGGGTAAATTAATCAATTAATCATAAGATATTTTGGCAGATAAATGCCATTTTTTTTTTTAATCGGGGTTATGCTTAGGCATTGGTGCGGCGGTCGTGCAGCGGCGGTGCGGCGGTGCTGGCAGAATATATTTTTAGCGTGCGGCCGAATAGTCCGCCAAACGGCAGTAGTGCAGCGGTGGTGCGGCGGTCGATAAAAATTTATAATTTTTTCGTAAAAATGATAATTTCATTTTTACTCGGGATGTCACGGCGGTGGTGCAGCGAATAGATAAATTCTTTAGTTGTCACGGCGGTGGTGCGGCATTTATAAAATAATTGGAATTGTCACGGCTGTAGTGCAGCGGTGGTGCGGCGGAATTCCATTTTTACTCGGGTCGTTTACTCGCATTGAGTTATCTCTTTACCTTTTCGATTACACAAAAATAGTTTGAATTGTATACTAATACAAAGACAATTTAGTAAAGAATAGTTTCCATCCAACATTGAGGCGATTGATTATTCTATCAATAATATATAAATTATTTTAATCTTAGAGACACAAGTTGTTTATTGTCATGTGAAAAAACTTAGTAAACACGATAACTAAAGACAGGAAAATTTTACCAATAAAAAATTCTCCGTAATAAAATTACGCCAAGTATATATATGAAACATTAATTACTTGTCTGTAAATTTATTGTTGTTACACAAAAGACTAAAAGAAATTTGGAAAATCCAAAAGTGCACGCCTCGAATGCTCATATTACAATAAAACTAATTTTTAATGTTTTTTCTTTATTACAAAATTTTTTAATAAACATCTAGACATTTTTTTTTTTTTTAATTTAGTTAATTGGATAACAGTTGGCAAGTCGATTTGTCACACGATATAATAAAAAAAAAAAAATTATCTCATGGTAAAGTGGAGCCTTATAATATCAGCTAAGTTTCATGATAATCATGCCTACTTATATTTGTGGGGGAAAAATGGCGAATTAAGCAATAGTCAACATAATCAGTTTTCAGTTTTTAATTGATAATAAATGAACGAGAAGGACTACAGTAGTAATATTTAAAAGGCTTCTATTCTACTAAAATTTGAAGCTATTGAAAAAAAAATTAGACTGATTAATTGAGTTTTTCGAGAGGTATCTTGCTCACACACGGACATCCCAATTGACAACCGACTAGTCTCATGTTAAATAATTTTCTTCTTTTATTATAGTGTAGCTAAATGAAATTTTTAATTAAATCCAAATTATTCTTTAGAATTTTCTCTAGACATTGGTGTACTTTTTTTTCCACAGAGGTGATTTATAAAATTAGCAGAAATGATTAAAGGTAGGAAAATCCCGTTTTTACGACAAGTCGATTATAGAGCACAACCTCTCCCGCTATCGCGTCCGAGGCGTGCAATAAAAAAAAATATCGAATAACTGAGATGCTGTCAAATTATCAAAAATTTTTGTTCTAATTTTTTCAAGATATCCAAAAAGTATGTATTAGCACGTAAAAAATTGCGAAAGTTATGAACAATTAAAGACAAAAAAAAGAAGGCATTTCGTTTTTTGCCAATATTTCATGGACTATTAATATTCAAAAAATTTTACAAAAAGATTCTTAAAGAGGACGAAATTTCCAATAAAAAACTCCGACTCCCCGGATTTTTAACTCCATTATTAATAGTTTTAATTTAACGCTGAAAATGGGTTTCCGCGCGACATTTTTAGGTTGCGCGCGCGGCGTCAAAAGCGAGTATGACACAGTAATTAATTTATTTGAGGTATTAAATTTTTTTTTTAAATTTGAAAAAATTATGGTGTATTCTGAACACTTTAAATAATTTATTCCCGTTGGAAATTTTACTTAAAGTTAATTTCAACAAGTTGAACGATTGTTAACTAACGAAATTTTTTTCAATTTTTTATTGTACTATTAAAAAACACGTGCTACAAAAGTTGCAGCGGCTGCTTCATTTATTTACTAAAAAACTGATATAACGTTTAAACTATTAGGGATACGAGAATTAACACACGGAGAAAAAAATCTGGTAATATTCGGTAATTTCCAAATAAAAATTACTATTTCGCCGAAGCAAACTTGAAACGGTCCAATCCCATATAGGAAGAAACAATAGGCCCAAGCTTGGCCGAGGCTTGGCGCAAGACTTATTAACTCTGGGGAAAGCTTGAAATCCAAGCTTGGCCCAAGTCTGTCTAAACATCGAAATGATAACACCCAGCCAAGCTTGAGTGACAGTGTTGTGCCAAGACTGCATCTTAGTATTGGCCCAATATCGAGAGCCAGTATTGTGCCAAGATTGCATCTAAGTATTGGCCCAATATCGAGAGCCAGTATTGTGCCAAGACTGTTGCTAAATAAGCACCTATTATTATTAAAAATAAATTTAAAAAAAAAAAATATTAGTAGAGTTGTGCGTGATGGTAACATATGGAAATAAATTTGTACACAGAGAAATCAGGTGGATCGATGAAACTAATTTTTTTTTTGCATTTGCTGGGTCTCGAACCTGGTCCTTCATGACTGCTAGGCAAGCGTCTTATCCACTAGGCTGTTACGCTATTCACAGAAGCCAGGTGTATTTAGGTACCATTTGTTATTTAGACTGGTAAACCAAGGCTTGTCACTTGAGTATTGGCTGAACCTTGTCCCGAGACTGGCAAACCAAGGCTTGTCACTTGAGCATTGGCTGAACCTTGTCCCGAGACTGGCAAACCAAGGCTTGTCACTTGAGCATTGGCTGAACCTTGTCCCAAGACTGGCAAACCAAGGCTTGTCACTTCAACGTTGGTCGGATCTCGGACCAACCTTGGGAGGCCGAGCCTCGGTAGCCCAGTATTGTGCCAAGACTGGCCCCGTTGTCAATATTTTTTTTCCTACAAGGGATAATGTGGAAATTTTCCTTTTAAATGAGTAAAGATTATAATCGCTTAATCCTATGAATAACTAATCTATAAGTCAAATTACTTTGAGTTTAAGAGTACAAAACTAAAGCATTCAATAAAATTTACCATTTGATTTAATAAAAAATCTATCTTGGAATAAAACTTTCACTGAGACTGCTATTGAATTTCTACTAATCCAGATAGTAAAAATTGTCTCCTTGTGTGTAATAATAAATTTTTTTTCCAACATATATATATATATGTATTAGACTGGGCCAAAAAAATGACTATTTTTTTTTTTCATAGCTATATCGAAAATATTATTCAGGATGACAAAAAAAAAATTTCATGAAAGTTTGAGTCCTTAATATTAATTTTAAGAGGTCTATCATCGCAATTTTTAATTTTAATTCATAATTTGATGTTTTACGTCAGAACTGCTAAAACATTGGAGTAAAAAAAATTCATTTCCACTTTTTCTTATGTAAAATTTAATTCCCTACAAAAAAGGTCTGATTGAAAATTTTCGTCAGACAAGCCGTTTCCGATTAATTGAGCTTAATAAATTGATATATTTTTTCGATTTAACATTTTTACTTTTGAATTTTGTAACTGACAAATCAAGAAATATCTAAAAAAGATCATGACAGATTCTTAAAGGAAATTTAATGCTCTACAAAAAAGGCCTCTTAACATTTTTTGCTAAATTCACTCCTTCAAAAGTTATTCAAGGTTGAATTTGAGTCAAAACGATTTCAATAACGTAAATAACTTTCGAAGGAGTGAATTTAGCAAAATATGTTAAGAGGCCTTTTTTGTAGAGCCTTAAATTTCTTTCGAAAATCTGTCATGGTCTTTATTAGATATTTATTGATTTGTCAGTTACAAAATTCAAAAGTAAAAATGTTAAATCGAAAAAATATATCAATTTGTTAAGCTTAATTAATCGGAAACGGCTTGTCTGACGAAAATTTTTAATCAGACCTTTTTTGTAGGGAATTTAATTTTACATAAGAATAATTGGAAATGAATTTTTTTTACTCGAATGTTTTAGCAGTTCTGACGTAAAACATCAAATTATGAATTAAAATTAAAAATTGCGATGATAGACCTCTTAAAATTAATTTTGAGGGCTCAAACTTTCATGAAATTTTTTTTTTGTCATTCTGAATAATATTTTCGATATAGCTATGAAAAAAAAAAAAGTCAATTTTTTTGGCCCAGTCTAATATATATGCATATCGTCGGAATGTTTCTGTATATATATTTATGTATATATCTCATATATATATGTATATATCTCATATCTCAATACCTATTTGAAATCCACCATCTTTTTTTTTTTTTACCACTGTGGGATTCGAACCTACGCCTTGCGAATATTCCAGTTAAAGTGCAAGCATGCGAACCACTTGACTACAGGTACCCTTCCGATATCTCGAAGTATATGCCAAATATGAATAAAATACAACGCAGTCGATATTATATTTCTCGTATTAAAAGTAACAGGCAAATAGCAATTTTTACCCGCTAAGTAGCAATTCACGTTATCGATGTTTTAAAAACTGCAATACCTCAACAAAATTTATTTGATATTATAATTTTTAGAATACCAGAGTTCTTTTTACAATGTTTTCAGTAATAGTTTTAAAATGTTATAAAATAAAATTAATAATCTTACAAATTGTAATAATCAGGATATAAATGAATAATTTTAGCGAAATTCATGTAAACATAACTTGAGTCATGAGTGACTTTTCTGTTGTTTCCAAATAAAAATCACTATCTACTCTATACTAATATTTTTTATTTTATCTACTGAATTTTATAGAATAGATAAAAATATTATAGAAAAATTTGGAAAATCCAAAAGTGCACGCCTCGAACACTCATGTTATGTCTTTTTTTTAAAGTTAAATTTCGAATAAAATTGAATATCCCGCTCTTTTCCCATAGAAGTTTCCATGATAAATATATGGTAATAAAAGTAAAAAAAAAAAAAAATAAGGAGAACATTCCTAATGAAAAATGGCGGCAGTGTGTGTTTGTTTACATGTAAACTTGCCGGTTTTAACCGTTATGATTTATTTTTAAAAAAACGAGAAGGCCTACAGTAGTGGTTTTCGAAAGGAACCTTCTTTGCTTAATTCGGAAAATTGTGAAAAAAAAATTAAGTAGTTTCGTCAAGTCGTTCTCGAGATATCCATACCACGCCGTTTTTTTGAACCACAGACTAATGGACGTCCACGATAAATTTTTTTTAATGAACTTTTTTTTATATCAATACATATTGGACAAATTAAAAAAAGTATCAGGATTATTTATTAGTGTTTCAGCTTTATATTGATGTGCTTTTCATAATGTGTAAGAGTAATAGAAAAAAAATATATGCACTTTAATGAGCGGAATTCGTGTGACCTTGACAGGTCGGTTATAAAGCACAACCTCTCCGCTTCGCTTCCGAGGCGTGCAATTAATATAAGTTTTATAGTAATTTATTCTTAATGATTTGTAATATTCAATTTATACTCTTACAAATGTTTTTAACGCAGAATTAAAATATTATCAAAGAGATTTTTGAATTTTGTTATTTCCAGAATGATTGTTGTAAAATAATTATGGATTATTACCATTCTCTATCCAATTTTTGCTAATCTGTATTATTACTTTTACAAATCGTAAAATTTACAATACTGATCGTAAGAATCAACGAAAAAATGTAATTTTCCATTGATAATAGTAATTTTTGGTTTGAGATTGGAAATTTCTCTGAGGAAAGTAATTTTTATTTGACGACTATAAATATTAGCTAATTTTGAGCTGCGCTTTTTTCCGTGTAACTTTCTCAGAAATTTGGCGACAATCTACTGCCGCAACCTGTCGCCATCTTTTTCGGAAAATTGAAGGCAACTTCCCGTCAACTTATGAGAACGCCAATTTTTGCGGCCAACTTGGTGGCAAGTTGCTGTTGTAGTCTGTCGCTAGCTTGGCTATCAGGGTAAATACTGTTAAGGGATACATAAGGCGCGATAGTCAGGCGTGCGTTCAATAAAATTTTTATTTATAATGATAATATCCATCAGTATTTTCCAATCTCCTGCACGGAAAAAACAGTTCTGTAAAAGTTACAGAAAAAAATCCATAAAATTTACTGATGATATTATTTTTAACATTTACAGATTAAATATGTTATTTCTACAAAGTCATAGATGTTATTTTTATAAATGACATGATGTAAACTAGCAGATAATGTTCTGCAAAAATTACATATTTTTTCTGTAGATTATACATTATTACTTTATGTAATATTTACTTATGCGGGTAAGTGTGCGCATGTGTGCAGGTTTGCGGGGGTAAGTGTGCGCATGTGTGCAAGTGTGTGGGGGTAAGTGTGCGCATGTGTGCAGGTTTGCGGGTAAGTGTGCGAATGCGTGGGAGTAAGTGTGTGCATGTGTGGGGGTAAGTGTTCGCATGTGTGCAGGTGTGCAGGGGTAAGTGTTCGCATGTGTCCAGGTGTGCGGGTAAGTGTGTGCATGTGTGCAGATGTATGGGGGTAAGTGTGCTCATGTATTTTGCTCTGTATTTTTTACATAAATACTTCTGTGAATTCTACAACTTCACTATGTAACTTTTACAGCCTTAAAAGATAAAAATTTCATTTTTGGTTCTGTAAAAATTACATAATTTAATTGACAGAGAAACATCTGTAAATTTTACAGACTTTTCTGTAATTTTTACAGAACTGTTTTTTCCGCGCGCGCGAGTATTTATTTGTACCTCCTCTACATTATACCATTATAATAAAACATAATTTTGTAATTGAAAAGTGACAGCCTCTTAAGATTAGCACTGAATTCTTATTATTTTTAATGGTCAAATAATTTTATTAGATGAATTAGATTACGAAAAAAGGGGAATAAAATAAAAAAAGGTTACGACAGAACTCAATAGGAAAATGTATATACTTCTTTTCACTGGATGCAGACGGCGGTAAACAATAGTGTAGGGGAAGGGGGGGGGGATAAAATGGGCTCCTTGAAAAAAAAAATGTTCAAATCCTCAGTTTTTTTTACTTGTATTACTTTTTTTTACTCTCTCGCCAAGTATTTGACGTTAATTTGTTCTGTCCATTAAAAATAAAAAATTAAAAAATGTGGGGCAAAATGGGCCCCCTCAAAAAATTTTTGTAATGCGAGTTTTTCAGCTTATTTCACTTTTTTTTCCTTCTGCTGGGTTTCTTGTGTTAATTTGCTGTGTCTATGAAAATTGAAAAATCCTGAAAAGTTGGGAAAACGGGCCCCCAACAAAACTCAATGTATGTTTGTCGCTTGTTTTGTGTTTTGAAACTTTTTGCTGTGTGTTTAGTATAAAAAAGAGTTGATAGTGAAAATTTGGACCTAAAAATAACTTCATTTTATTACTTGATTGCTAATATTTTTATTATTTTCGATTATATAGAATAAATTGTTTTTAAAAAAAATTATAGTTAGTAATGCTGTTGAACTCGTGACCTAGTTTGCCCCTTATCATAATTCTTTAATCATATCTGTTAAAAAAATTTTAGGAACCCGTTTGGCTAAAAAATATTCGTAGGTTTTCAAAGTCTAGACAGCCCATTTTACCCCCTCCCCCAACACTTTTCATGGTAAAAACTTTGGGCGGCCCATTTGCACCCTAATATTTCGAGGCATCAAAAATTTTAGGGGGCCCGTTTTGCCCCCCTCCCTTCCCCTATAATGGTAAAATATTATTTTATTGTTTAAATGGCATTTTCATTAATGTTATTCAATGTACATACAAAGATCTAATCCGATCTGGATAAATCTACACAAAATATAGATATCCATATCTGAAATATCAGATCAAATTGAATTTTAACTGATCCAAACTTTGTTCGAACCAAAAAAAAAGGATTTATTAATGCAAGAAATTTTGATTCGTCCCAAAAAAATTTTTACTTGTCACAAGAATTTTTTCGTACTATAAATTGAAAACTTAAAAATTCTTGTTGACAAGTTTTTACCTTGAGGTATATTTTAAAAACTATTAAGAATTAATTAATAATTAATGATTGAATAAAAAAAAAAATAACATATTTGGAAAGTTAAACATTTTTATTCAAATAATTATACACATTAATTATATACATACAAACAGGATCATAGAAACAAATATAAGATTATCACTAATTTTTACTTAGATTTTATTATTACAAAATATTCATTCGCTTAATGAGTTAAATATATTAGGAATGCTTAACACATTCACCTTACAAGTTATTTGAAAAGAAAGATAATCTAAAAAAATATTTACAACAATAATGAATTAAAATTTTTACAAGATTTTTGCCAATATTTCTTATTTTCTCTTCTGACAATATGAGTTTTCAGAAACAATAATAATTAATGTGACTCGAACAGATTTTTAAAAGCCAAGTGTGTTACGAACGTAAATTATTTTAACACACGGTAAATGTGTTCGACTTTTAAGGCCACACGTAAAACTATGGTTTTTGATTGTTTCTGGTGTTTAAATACTGTTTGGCAAGTGTGCTAATATTAACTACACACTTGGTCTTAGAGTACATAATTTATAAATAGTATTCATAACTTAATTAGCAGATTAGTATGACAAAATTAATCAAGTTCAAAGTACGTGCTTAGATAGAAGTTCATCGAAATCGTCTAAGTCAGTCATTGGTTCACTAGCCGTGGTTCCAGTAGTGGTATAGTAGTAAAAATCCTCGATGCAATTTGAGGATTTATCATCAGGTTGTGAATAATAACCAGAACTATTGTGGTTATTATTGATTCCACTGATGCTCGAATTACAGTTATTATTATTATTATCAGGATATCCGATGGAATTAGAATTAGAAGCATTATTATAGCTCTCGGTGTAATTATGCCCGTTTTGTTGGCTCCCGCTGTATGATGTTTGACAGCTGACGGCATTTGGGCAATAACTATTGTATATTCCGGTGTTCAACTCGACATTTTGTGGTAGATGATGATGATGCTGATGATGTACAGTTGCACCATACCCAGCCGATGTATTTATTCTTCTAAGCTTTGCATCTCTGTCTTTCTCTTTCTTGTCTTTCATCCGACGATTTTGAAACCATACTTTTACCTGTAAAAAAATTATAAACTTAGAAATTTCTAAATATCAGATCGATGTATAATTTTATAATAATTAATAGTTAATATTTTGTCGCGAATTACGATTTTCCGAACATAGAAGAGGGAGGGGCAAAACGGGGTACATAAGGAAATACCAAGTTTTCTAGGACTAAAATACACTAACTCATTTTTTTTTTTTTTTTTTTTTTCCAATGATTTTCTAAGTAAATAGAAAAAATTTTTAGTTACCGTTAAAAGAAAATTTTTTTCATTTTTACAGGAGAAATGGGGTACCCATAAAAAAGGTAAAAAAAAAGAAATTTCTGGATTTTTGATGAATTCTATTGATTTTAATTTTTTTGTAAATAATAAAACGAAGAAAAGTTATATTTTAAATGATTATTGGATACAAAAGAAGAAAAACAAATTTTTAATAGTTTTTATCATAAAACAAAAGTCATTAATATTTTTCAACTCACAATAAATTTTTTAAAAAGTTTATCGAGAAAAATTTAAAAAACGCTCAATTATATCTACAAAAGTCATTTTGGAATGTTTAAAAACAATTTAAAATATGAAATTTTGGTGGTATCCCATTTCGCCTACCCTAGCTCCTTTTGACCCCCCCCCCCCCTTCCTTATATATTAGATTTGGCATGAAGAATCTCGTAAGAAATTTAATTTTTTTGATGTAGCCTATTCTTGAAGGAAATTACTTCTTATTCACTTATTTATATATCAAACAAAAAATTGAATATTTTAAAAATAAAATTAATTATCGCACGGAAAAATTCTGGTTTGAAATGCTATGGTCCCTAGTGAAAATTTTTCCTACTTTTGTCCGAAGAAGTCTTTAAAACTCTAGAACTGCGTTTTTCAGACAAAGGTCCGTACGAGATTTTATCATTTGTAAACAAGTGATAGGAAAAATAGAAAAATTTTCTCACCTGTCTTTCTTCCAGTCCTAATTGTTTTGCAGTAAAAATTCTTCGTGGACGACATAAGAATTTTATATCCGCGAATAACCTCTCCAAACCATCCAACTGATTCTGACTGAATCGAGTCCGCGGTTTTCTATGGATGTTAATACCACCTATCAAATAAAATAAAAATATTATTACACTTATTGACTTAATTAATAATAAGTATCCATAAAGTTATTCTTATATGTAACAATAAGCGGAGTTTTGTAAATATTATTTATAAAAAATAATTCCACTCAATAAAATCGAAGTAAAAACTCGCGTATTACATAAATGATCAGCTGATACGCACACACATATATAGACACACATTTGCACACACACACACATTTGTACACACACATTTGCACACATGCACACACGCGGACACACACGCAGATATTTGCACACATCCGAACACACACAAGTACACATTCGCACACAAACACCTGCACATACCCAAACACACACTTGCACACTAGGGTGCTTCAAAAAAAAAAATTTAATTTTTTTTTGCTCTTACCCCCTAAAACGTTAGTGGTTGCCAAGAAAAATATCCTCCCAAAAGATGGGCTCTCTAGCTCAACTCTAAGAGGTCGCTATTTTAATTTTAATTTTTCATCTGATTAACATCTATATATTTATTTCTTTATTCAAAGTGTAATTACTCATAAGCTGCTCTACATTTTTCAAATTTAGACATAGACCTTTAAAGCTGAGTCCTCAAGCTTTCCAAAACCCTATGACAAGTCATAATTACCATTATTCAAATGTCAATTGAAGCTATTTGAAAAGTATCGATTTTGTATTTCAAAATGAAATTGTTAATTTTCGATTTTTTTTTGCTAGCTTCAATTGGGGATAGTTACGACTTGTCATAGGGTTTTGGAAAGCTTGAGAAATGAAATTTGAAGATTTATGTATAAATTTGAAAAATTTTGAGCAGCTTATGAGTAATTACACTTTGAATGAAAAAATAAATTTTTACGTGTTAATCAAAAGGGAAATTAAAATTAAAATAGCGACCTCTTAGAGTTGAGCTAGAGAGCCCATCTTTTGGGAGGATTTTTTTTTTGGCAACCACTAACGTTTTAGGGGGAAAGAGCAAAAAAAAATCAAAGTTTTTTTTTGAAGCACCCTATTGCACACACACACACACACACACACACACACACACACACACACACACACACACACACACACACACACACACACACACACACACACACACACATTGTTTAGCAGTTTAATATAAATTAATGTCAATTTATTTAAGTATTCAAACTCCAGACCGGAGTGATTTGGGAGTGAAATAAAATCCGCGTCACTTTGCAATCACTCCGCTAAAAAAAACTCCCAATTCACTCCGCATGCGGAGTGTTTTTTAGTAAAACTCCGGAACTCCGAGTGACGGAGTGAATTCGAATTTAATTTTAATCCGAATTCACTCCGGATTTTCTACAGTGTGAAAAAAAAATTTGAACAAAAATCTGGAAAATAGTTTGCACTTATAAATGTTTCATTACCTTTTGTTGTCTTTGAAGTCTTGACTTCGTCAGAACTGGAGGGTGGAGAAGTACTTGATTCTTCTGATCGTATACCTTCTGGTGAAGATCCGTAAGTTGGAAACTCCAATGGCAGAGTAGAGTAATTCAATAAAACGTCAAAATCAGGAAGAACAGACATTTTCACTCGGTTATTTTATAAATTGTTAGGTTTAAAAAAATATATTGGAATTTGGATGGTAATAAGTAAGAACTTAGATGGCGAAGTTAACTTATGGAAGGCACTGAAGCAACTGATGTCTGAAGGTTTCAGGTACGCCAAATTTTAGGGAAACGTAGTCCCCACCTCACCGACCTGTCTATATTCTATTGTGTCTGCTAAAAATTGTCAACTTATCCCCTCTCTACCTTGGCGATCCTGTCGGCTCCCAAGTGAAATTTTCCCACTTACACAGTAACGTACAGACAGTATAAATATTAGAGTAATCCAAAAAGAACATTTTTGTTTTTTTTCAAGGACTATTATGTCAAAGGCATAAAAAAAAATTCCTCCAAAGCGCCGCTTGATATCTCAATTCTTCAAGAAGCTCAATAAATTTATAATTTCCCGTTTATGTAACACGTAAACAAATTTTTTTTATGATTTCATCCGGTAAAACTACGAAAAAAAATTTTTCTCTGAATTCGCCATCAATTTTTCTTCTAGGAAATTTAATTTTCTAGAAAAAAGTATCGAATAAGTTGATTCGTAATCCTAACGGGTAAAAAGTTATTGGGCTTTAAATATTCGCGATAAAAGAAAATTTAATTAGATATGAAGAAAATTAAATTCAGTATCCATCCGCAAGTAATAGTTTTAATTGAAAAATATAATGAACTTGGGACAAAGGATGAAGAACAGAAACAATCTCTGTCACAAATAGTTGCTAATCATAGGAAAAAATATCTAAATTGTAATAATAAATATTATTCATAATTATATAAACGATTATTAAATTATTTAATTATTATAAACAGTTGAGAGTTTTATCAATTTTGAAATAAATACATGCAGTCACCAGAAAAGTTATCAAAAAGTAAAAAATTATTTCAAATCTATAAAAATTAAATAAATTATCTAGTAATGGTGTCAATTCCATTTCAGAGTTGCTCGAACTTATCTTCCTTCAAATTTACTTAGTAACGAGTACTTAAAGTTCAATAACTTTTTAACCGTTAGGATTACGAAAAAATTTATTCAATACATATTCGTAGAAAATTTTTTTCGAAGTTTTACCGGATGAAAACGTATTTATTTGAATAGGAAAATATAAATGTATAGAGCTTCTTGAAAAATTAAGATATCAAGCTGCGCTTTGGAGGGAATTTTTTTATACCTTAGAGAAGCTTTTGGAATGATAGCCAAAATAATTTTTTTTTTTGGGCAACTCTAAAATATATATATATAGATATATATATATATATATATATATGGGGCATTCCACGCCAAATCGACTACTTTTGAACCCAACTCCTTTAGATTTGGCCGAAAATATTTTCTTTTTTTTTACCCCATCAGAAACGTTTCTCATAATTTTTCCACTCAACCATAAGAAAGTTACAAATTTTTGAAAAAAATAAATAGTTAACGATGCATCATAGGAATAATTGGCAGGCATATTTTTGTAGGTAATTGAATGCTCTACAAAAAAAGCTTCTTATCAGTTTTTGATAAATCTATTTGTTCAAAAGATCTTTGAGGTTGAAGTCGAATTTATATTAAATTTTGACATCGTCCTAATACTTCGACGAAACTATTAGACGTAATACAAAACATCTTAAGACCTTGTTTGGAGATAATTTTAATCCCTTAGAGTTATTCCCAAAGTTTTTTCGGATTCCGCATTCTTCGCTAGTTATTTTCATTTTAACGTCAAGATTATAAAAAAAAATTGTCTTTTAATCGATTTTAGATTGAAACTCTGGCTCCGTAACGTCCAGAGAATAAGTTCAGTAAATTCATGGAGACTTCACACTTTTCAATTGTCCGTTTAAAATAAATTGTCTTTGTGAAGGGAGTTTAAGACTTACATTTACACTATTGTTATCAAAAACGATTTGTGGCCGGCTAAATGTATTTTAATGAACTAAGGTGAGAAGTCTGGCGCCGTAATTGAAACCTCACTTATTTACTTATTTAGATACATACCATAAATGTTTTTAATCCTGTAATGACGGAGACTTTGTCTACCTTTCATGAGATAACTATCGGATTTTATTACATGGATAGTTCAATATTTAGGGGAAGGGGGGGCAGAGCGGGCCCCTTAAGGGAAATAATTATAATATGATTAATTTTTTTAACGCGTTCACTTCTTTTTAGACCCTTGATACTTATTTTCACTTTATTATGCTGCGTCCATTAAAATTGAAAAATCAAAAATTAGGGGCAGAGCGGGCCCCCCTAAAAAATTTCGGATTTTATATATTCTATTCTTCATTTTATTTTAACAATTAATTATGAAGGAGAGGGTAAAGGAAAAAGCAAATCAAAACAATCAGTCGATGATACGGCTTGTATTTTTTGTGCCAAATTATACTCGGAATCTTTAGAGCCGTGGATTCAATGTGGCCAATGTAAAAATTGGGCCCATGATTCATGTGTCGGTGTTCACAACAAAATTGTGCGAAGCTACACGTGTGATATTTTCAAAGAACTATAAAACGATTGTATTTTAATAGTAAAAAAAATCATTTTGATAGTTTGCTGTGATATAACTTTAAAATGTAATTCTATTATCTTTAACTTTCTTAATAAATTTTTATAATTACATTTATATAGTAATAATAAATATTTGATAAAAAGTTATGGTGGTCTATTTTAGGCCTCATTAGGGGAGACCGGGAGGCCCCCCTAAGCCGGTTATTACTTTTTGTGGCTTTCAACCATCAGATTAGATTAATTAATAATTATAATTAAAAAAAAAAATTCTATATTTCTTTTTTGCCATTATTTTTAACTTAAAAAACATGTTTTTTAATTTTTTAGACTAGTGATAATTTTACTTCATTTCAAAAATTTAACAACTAAAAAAAAAAATTTTAATTTTTGAATATTTTTAATGGCCAAGTTGGCCCCAGACAAAGAGAATCAGCCAGAAAATATAAAAAAATCGTTTTTTCAGAATTTTCGGCTAGTCCATTTTGCCCCAGATGTCATGCGTAGGGCTAAAAATGCGCCAATACATTGGATTTATAGTAAATAGGCGAAAAAAAAAAATTTTTTTTTTATTATCAATATTTCAACGGGGCCCCCATATTTTTTCAAGTTTTGACAATTTTGAGGGGCCCGCTCTGCCCTCCCTCCTCCCTCCCCTATGAAACATTAATTACTTGTCTGTAAATTTATTGTTTTTACACAAAAGACTGGAATAAAAAAAAAATATCAAATAACTGAGATGCTGTCAAATTATTAAAAATTTTTGTTCTAATTTTTTTAAAATATCAAAAAAAAAAAAAAAACATTATTTAAACGTATTTGGTGCACGTAATATATTTTGAGTCGTTTTATATTCTTTTAAAATTAATCTCATTAGCACATACTAAGTTCACAAATCATAAATACAGACATGAATTTTTCATACAATAGTCTAGTCGACAAGTTGAAAATGGCCCAAAATAGAGATACTGCTCTTAAAATTAGGTGCGATAGCTCATTGGATCCGGAATGACGCCTAGAAAAATGTCCTAAAAGTGTGTATTAGCACGTAAAAAATTGCATAAGTTATAAACAATTAAAGACAAAAAAAAGAAGGCATTTCGTTTTTTGCCGATATTTCATAGACTATTAATATTCAAAAAATTTTACAAAAAGATTCTTAAAAAGGAGAAAATTTCCAAAAAAATACTCCGACTCCCCGGATTTTTATCTCCATTATTAATAATTTTAATTTAACGCTGAAAATGGGTTTCCGCGCGATATTTTTAGGTTGCGCGCGCGGCGTCAGAAGCGAGTATGACACAGTAATTAATTTATTTGAGGTATTAAATTTTTCTTTTACATTTGAAAAAAATATGGTGTAATCTGAACACTTTAAATAATTTATTCCCGTCGGAAATTTTACTTAAAGATAATTTCAACAAGTTGAACGATTGTTAACTAACGAAATTTTTTTTTAATTTTTTATTGTACTTTTAAAAAACACGTGCTACAGAATTGCAGTGGCTGCTTCATTTATTTACTAAAAAACTAATATAACGTTTAAACTATTAGGGATACGAGAATAAACACACGGAGAAAAAAATCTGGTAATATTCGGTAATTTTAAAATAAAAATTACTATTTCGCCGAGGCAAACTTGAAACGGTCCAATAATGTGGGAATTTTCCTTTTAAATGAGTAAAAATTATAATCGCTTAATCCTATGAATTACTAATTCCCCGCATGAAGAAACTTTATATGTGAAAACATATATGATAGAATATATAAATATTATAATGTGATACATTGTACAATATATAAAATAATATTTATATTTTTGCCGTATTAATATATGATAATATATTGAAAAAAAATATATTGCTACAACATATTATCAATATATGACTTTTTATGCATGTTTTACATATATATTTTAATATATCTTTTTTATATTGACATATTATATTGAAAGTAGTATATTAATTAATATATAGTATTTTTTATATTTTTTACATATGTTTTCCAATATATTGCAAAATATATGGTTTCCAATATGTTGTAAAATATATGTCACTTTTTTTACTTTTTTTAGGTTATTGCTAGTAAATATAAGGTCAATGAAAAGAAGGAGAAAAAATAATAAATTTGGCTTTTTTTGTGGAATTGTGTAGAAATTGAAAAAGTAAATTGAAAAAATAAAATTTTCAATATATTGCGAAAAATATAAGTTTCAATATACTGGAAAAATATAATTTCAATATACCGCGAACCATATATTTAATCATATAAATTCTTTCATATATAATCAATTATATAGAGACCGTATACCACTAATTATACGAATCAAAAGATATGGATATATATATCAAGTTTATTATATTATACTTATAAATTATATATATATACTATCCATTAGACTGTTTCATATTAAGCGACTATTTTTTTTTTTTTGAAGAACTTTGAAAAATCGAAAGGGTATGTTAAAATATGTTGACAGTTAAGATATGAGCTCTTAATATTGATATTTAGAGGTGGCTGTTTATAATTTTCGGTTTTTCATTTAGTAACATGGTAAAAAATACATAACTTCCGAAAAAATCAAGATACAGAAAATTTTTTCCCAAACATTTTGTAGCAAATTTACCGACCTACAAAAAAGGTCTTTTATGATTTTTGCATAAATTTAACCATTCACAAGATAACCGACGTCAAAGTTTGATACAATTCGAAGAACTTGTTTTTGCTCGTTCTGAATTTTATACCATGTCGACTAATGAGAATTCAGCAATTCTTAATATAGTTTTTTGTAGGAAATTGAATGCTCTACAAAAAAAGTCTCTTATCATTTTTTGATAAATCCATCTGTTCAAAAGTTATTGGAGCATGAAATCAAGTTAGAGTAAATTTTTAGATCTTTTTACTTTTCCGGCGAAACTATCGGACTTATTATAAAATGTCATAGGATATTTTTTGTAGACGACTTTATTATCTAGGAATTATCATTGATAAAGTTTTTTGGAATTCTGCATTGTTTTCTAGTTATTTCCATTTTATTGCCAAGCACCGAAAAAAAAATAATTCTTATCGATTTTAAGAGCTTGGCAATAAAATGGAAATAACTAGAAAACAATGCAGAATTCCAAAAAACTTTATCAATGATAATTCCTAGATAATAAAGTCGTCTACAAAAAATATCCTATGACATTTTATAATAAGTCCGATAGTTTCGCCGGAAAAATAAAAAGATCTAAAAATTTACTCTAACTTGATTTCATGCTCCAATAACTTTTGAACAGATGGATTTATCAAAAAATGATAAGAAACTTTTTTTGTAGAGCATTCAATTTCCTACAAAAAACTATATTAAGAATTGCTGAATTCTCATTAGTCGACATGGTATAAAATTCAGAACGAGCAAAAACAAGTTCTTCGAATTGTATCAAACTTTGACGTCGGTTATCTTGTGAATGGTTGAATTTATGCAAAAATCATAAAAGACCTTTTTTGTAGGTCGGTAAATTTGCTACAAAATGTTTGGGAAAAAATTTTCTGTATCTTGATTTTTTCGGAAGTTATGTATTTTTTACCATGTTACTAAATGAAAAACCGAAAATTATAAACAGCCACCTCTAAATATCAATATTAAGAGCTCATATCTTAACTGTCAACATATTTTAACATACCCTTTCGATTTTTCAAAGTTCTTCAAAAAAAAAAAAATAGTCGCTTAATTTGAAACAGTCTACTATCCATATATGATAAGAATATATTAAGCATTATATGAGATAATATATAAAGAAAAATACAAAACATTATATACAAGTAAATATATTATGATAAATATATAATCCAATATATGTAAAAAACATATATTTTTCAATATAGATATTTTCGCCGCTATATATTTATCACATATTCACCATATATTTTTTTATATACTTTTAACAATATATAGCTTTTCCATGCGGGTTATAAGTCAAATTACTTTGAGTTTAAGAGTACAAAACTAAAGCATTCAATAAAATTTACCATTTGATTTAATAAAAAATCTATCTTGGAATAAAACTTTCACTGAGACTGCTATTGAATTTTTACTAATCCAGATAGTAAAAATTGTTTCCTCGTGTGTAATAATAAATTTTTTTTCCAACATATATGTATAAATATACATATCGTCGGAATGTATCTGTATATATATATTTATGCATATATTTCAATACCTATCTAAAATCCACCATCTTTTTTTTTTTACCACTGTGGGATTCGAACCTACGCCTTGCGAATATTCCAGTTAAAGTGCAAGCATGCTAACCACTTGACTACAGGTACCCTTCCAATTTCTCGAAGTATATGCCAAAAATAATTTGGAAAATCCAAAAGTGCACGCCTCGAAAGCTCATGTTATGTTTTTTTTTTAACAGTTAAATTTCGAATAAAATTGAATATCCCGCTCTTTTCCCATAGAAATTTCCATGGTAAATATACGGTAATAAAAGTAAAAAAAAAAATAAATAAGGAGAACATTCCTAATGAAAAATGGCGGCAGTGTATGTTTGTTTACATGTAAGATTGCCGGTTTTAACCGTAGTGATTTATTTTTAAAAAAACGAGAAGGCCTACAGAAGTGATTTTCGAAAGGAACCTTCTTTGCTTATTTCTGAAAATTTTGAAAAATAATTAAGTAGTTTCGTCAAGTCGTTCTCGAGATATCCGTACCACGCCGTTTTTTTTAACCACAGACTAATGGACGTCCACGATAAATTTTTTTTAATGAACTTTTTTTTATATTAATACATATTAGACAAATTAAAAAAAGTATCAGGATTATTTATTAGTGTTTCAGCTTTATATAGATGTGTTTTTCATAATGTGTAAGAGTAATAAAAAAAAAATATATGCACTTTAATGAGTGGAAATCGTGTGACCTTGACAGGTCGGTTATAAAGCACAACCTCTCCGCTTCGCTTCCGAGGCGTGCAATATAAATAAAATACAACGCAGTCGATATTATATTTCTCGTATTAAAAGTAACAGGCAAATAGCAATTTTTACCCGCTAAGTAGCAATTCACGTTATCGATGTTTTAAAAACTGCAATACCTCAACAAAATTTATTTGATATTATAATTTTTAGAATACCAGAGTTCTTTTTACAATGTTTTCAGTAATAGTTTTAAAATGTTATAAAATAAAATTAATAATCTTACAAATTGTAATAATCAGGATATAAATGAATAATTTTAGCGAAATTCATGTAAACATAACTTGAGTCATGAGTGACTTTTCTGTTGTTTCCAAATAAAAATCACTATCTACTCTATACTAATATTTTTTATTTTATCTACTGAATTTTATAGAATAGATAAAAATAAATATAAGTTTTATAGTAATTCATTCTTATTGATTTGTAATATTCAATTTATACTCTTACAAATGTTTTTAACGCAGAATTGTAATATTATCAAAGAGATTTTTGAATTTTGTTATTTCCAGAATGATTGTTGTAAAATAATTATGGATTATTACCATTCTTTATCCAATTTTTGCTAATCTGTATGATAACTTTTACAAATCGTAAAATTTACAATACTGATCGTAAGAATCAACGAAAAAATGTAATTTTCCATTGATAATAGTAATTTTTGGTTTGAGATTGGAAATTTCTCTGAGGAAAGTAATTTTTATTTGACGACTATAATTATTAGCTAATTTTGAGCTGCGCTTTTTTCCGTGTAACTTTCTCAGAAATTTGGCGACAATCTACTGCCGCAACCTGTCGCCATCTTTTTCGGAAAATTGAAGGCAACTTCCCGTCAACTTATGAGAACGCCAATTTTTGCGGCCAACTTGGTGGCATGTCGCTGCTATAGTTTGTCGCTAGCTTGGCTATCAGGGCAAATACTGTTAAGGGATACGTGAGGCGCGATAGTCAGACGTGCGTTCAATAAATTTCTATTTATGATGATAATATCCATCAATATTTTCCAATCTCCTGCACGGAAAAAACAGTTCTGTAAAAGTTACAGAAAAAAATCCATAAAATTTACTGATGATATTATTTTTAACATTTACAGATTAAATATGTTATTTCTACAAAGTCATAGATGTTATTTTTATAAATGACATGATGTAAACTAGCAGATAATGTTCTGCAAAAATTACATATTTTTTCTGTAGATTATACATTATTACTTTATGTAATATTTACTTATGCGGGTAAGTGTGCGCATGTGTGCAGGTTTGCGGGGGTAAGTGTGCGCATGTGTGCAAGTGTGTGGGGGTAAGTGTGCGCATGTGTGCAGGTTTGCGGGTACGTGTGCGAGTGTGTGGGAGTACGTGCGCGCATGTGTGGGGGTAAGTGTGCGCATGTGTGCAGGTTTGCGGGTAAGTGTGCGAATGCGTGGGAGTAAGTGTGTGCATGTGTGGGGGTAAGTGTTCGCATGTGTGCAGGTGTGCAGGGGTAAGTGTTCGCATGTGTGCAGGTATGCAGGGGTAAGTGTTCGCATGTGTGCAGGTGTGTGGGGGTAAGTGTGCGCATGTGTGCAAATGTATGGGTAAGTTTGCGCATGTGTCCAGGTGTGCGGGTAAGTGTGTGCATGTGTGCAGATGTATGGGGGTAAGTGTGCTCATGTATTTTGCTCTGTATTTTTTACATAAATACTTCTGTCAATTCTACAACTTCACTATGTAACTTTTACAGCCTTAAAAGATAAAAATTTCATTTTTGGTTCTGTAAAAATTACATAATTTAATTGACAGAGAAACATCTGTAAATTTTACAGACTTTTCTGTAATTTTTACAGAACTGTTTTTTCCGCGCGCGCGAGTATTTATTTGTACCTCCTCTACATTATACCATTATAATAAAACATAATTTTGTAATTGAAAAGTGACAGCCTCTTAAGATTAGCACTGAATTCTTATTATTTTTAATGGTCAAATAATTTTATTAGATGAATTAGATTACGAAAAAAGGGGAATAAAATAAAAAAAGGTTACGACAGAACTCAATAGGAAAATGTATATACTTCTTTTCACTGGATGCAGACGGCGGTAAACAATAGTGTAGGGGAAGGGGGGGGGATAAAATGGGCTCCTTGAAAAAAAAAATGTTCAAATCCTCAGTTTTTTTTACTTGTATTACTTTTTTTTACTCTCTCGCCAAGTATTTGACGTTAATTTGTTCTGTCCATTAAAAATAAAAAATTAAAAAATGTGGGGCAAAATGGGCCCCCTCAAAAAATTTTTGTAATGCAAGTTTTTCAGCTTATTTCACTTTTTTTTCCTTCTGCTGAGTTTCTTGTGTTAATTTGCTGTGTCTATGAAAATTAAAAAAATCCTGAAAAGTTGGGAAAACGGGCCCCCAACAAAACTCAATGTATGTTTGTCGCTTGTTTTGTGTTTTGAAACTTTTTGCTGTGTGTTTAGTATAAAAAAGAGTTGATAGTGAAAATTTGGACCTAAAAATAACTTCATTTTATTACTTGATTGCTTATATTTTTATTATTTTCGATTATATAGAATAAATTGTTTTTAAAAAAAATTATAGTTAGTAATGCTGTTGAACTCGTGACCTAGTTTGCCCCTTATCATAATTCTTCAATCATATCTGTTGAAAAAATTTTAGGAACCCGTTTGGCTAAAAAATATTCGTAGGTTTTCAAAGTCTAGACAGCCCATTTTACCCCCTCCCCCAACACTTTTCATGTTAAAAATTTTGAGGGGACCATTTTGCCTCAATGTTCCATTTTGTCCCTTCCCCGCTCCAAACACTTTTCATGTTAAAAACTTTGGGTGGCCCATTTGCACCCTAATATTTCGAGGCATCAAAAATTTTAGGGGGCCCGTTTTGCCCCCCTCCCTTCCCCTATAATGGTAAAATATTATTTTATTGTTTAAATGGCATTTTCATTAATGTTATTCAATGTACATCCAAAGATCTAATCCGATCTGGATAAATCTACACAAAATATAGATATTTCCATATACGAAATATCAGATCGAATTGGATTTTAACTAATCCAAACTTTGTTCGAACCAAAAAAAAAGGATTTATTAATGCAAGAAATTTTGATTCGTCCCAAAAAAATTTTCACTTGTCACAAGAATTTTTTCGTACTATAAATTGAAAACTTAAAAATTCTTGGAGCGAGAATAAATTTTTTTAGAGCAAGAAAAAATTATTTGAATTATAAAATTTTTTATCATCCTAATAAAATTTTTGTTTTCAGTTCATAACACAAAAAATTTGTTGCCCCAAGAATTATATTTTCTGTGCAGGATTATAACAAAATTTCATTAGTGTCAATTAAAATGGAATTTTTTCTCTAATGGAAAAATTTTTAGATGCACGACCGCTTGTTGACAAGTTTTTACCTTGAGGTATATTTTAAAAACTATTAAGAATTAATTAATAATTAATGATTGAATAAAAAAAAAAATAATATATTTGGAAAGTTAAACATTTTTATTCAAATAATTATACACATTAATTATATACATACAAACAGGATCATAGAAACAAATATAAGATTATCACTAATTTTTACTTAGATTTTATTATTACAAAATATTCATTCGCTTAATGAGTTAAATATATTAGGAATGCTTAACACATTCACCTTACAAGTTATTTGAAAAGAAAGATAATCTAAAAAAATATTTACAACAATAATGAATTAAAATTTTTACAAGATTTTTGCCAATATTTCTTATTTTCTCTTCTGACAATATGAGTTTTCAGAAACAATAATAATTAATGTGACTCGAACAGATTTTTAAAAGCCAAGTGTGTTACGAACGTAAATTATTTTAACACACGGTAAATGTGTTCGACTTTTAAGGCCACACGTAAAACTATGGTTTTTGATTGTTTCTGGTGTTTAAATACTGTTTGGCAAGTGTGCTAATATTAACTACACACTTGGTCTTAGAGTACATAATTTATAAATAGTATTCATAACTTAATTAGCAGATTAGTATGACAAAATTAATCAAGTTCAAAGTACGTGCTTAGATAGAAGTTCATCGAAATCGTCTAAGTCAGTCATTGGTTCACTAGCCGTGGTTCCAGTAGTGGTATAGTAGTAAAAATCCTCGATGCAATTTGAGGATTTATCATCAGGTTGTGAATAATAACCAGAACTATTGTGGTTATTATTGATTCCACTGATGCTCGAATTACAGTTATTATTATTATTATCAGGATATCCGATGGAATTAGAATTAGAAGCATTATTATAGCTCTCGGTGTAATTATGCCCGTTTTGTTGGCTCCCGCTGTATGATGTTTGACAGCTGACGGCATTTGGGCAATAACTATTGTATATTCCGGTGTTCAACTCGACATTTTGTGGTAGATGATGATGATGCTGATGATGTACAGTTGCACCATACCCAGCCGATGTATTTATTCTTCTAAGCTTTGCATCTCTGTCTTTCTCTTTCTTGTCTTTCATCCGACGATTTTGAAACCATACTTTTACCTGTAAAAAAATTATAAACTTAGAAATTTCTAAATATCAGATCGATGTATAATTTTATAATAATTAATAGTTAATATTTTGTCGCGAATTACGATTTTCCGAACATAGAAGAGGGAGGGGCAAAACGGGGTACATAAGGAAATACCAAGTTTTCTAGGACTAAAATACACTAACTCATTTTTTTTTTTTTTTTTTTTTTCCAATGATTTTCTAAGTAAATAGAAAAAATTTTTAGTTACCGTTAAAAGAAAATTTTTTTCATTTTTACAGGAGAAATGGGGTACCCATAAAAAAGGTAAAAAAAAAGAAATTTCTGGATTTTTGATGAATTCTATTGATTTTAATTTTTTTGTAAATAATTAACACGAAGAAAAGTTATATTTTACATGATTATTGGATACAAAAGAAGAAAAACAAATTTTTAATAGTTTTTATCATAAAACAAAAGTCATTAATATTTTTCGACTCACAATAAATTTTTTAAAAAGTTTATCGAGAAAAATTTAAAAAACGCTCAATTATATCTACAAAAGTCATTTTGGAATGTTTAAAAACAATTTAAAATATGAAATTTTGGTGGTATCCCATTTCGCCTACCCTAGCTCCTTTTGACCCCCCCCCCCTTTCCTTATATATTAGATTTGGCATGAAGAATCTCGTAAGAAATTTAATTTTTTTGATGTAGCCTATTCTTGAAGGAAATTACTTCTTATTCACTTATTTATATATCAAACAAAAAATTGAATATTTTAAAAATAAAATTAATTATCGCACGGAAAAATTCTGGTTTGAAATGCTATGGTCCCTAGTGAAAATTTTTCCTACTTTTGTCCGAAGAAGTCTTTAAAACTCTAGAACTGCGTTTTTCAGACAAAGGTCCGTACGAGATTTTATCATTTGTAAACAAGTGATAGGAAAAATAGAAAAATTTTCTCACCTGTCTTTCTTCCAGTCCTAATTGTTTTGCAGTAAAAATTCTTCGTGGACGACATAAGAATTTTTTATCCGCGAATAACCTCTCCAAACCATCCAACTGATTCTGACTGAATACAGTCCGCGGTTTTCTATGGATGTTAATACCACCTATAAAATAAAATAAGAATATTATAACACTTATTGACTTAATTAATAATAAGTATTCATAAAGTTATTCTTATATGTAACAATAAGCGGAGTTTTGTAAATATTATTAATAAAAAATAATTCCACTCATCAAAATCGAAGTAAAAACTCGCGTATTACATAAATGATCAGCTGATACGCACACACATATATAGACACACATTTGCACACACACACACATTTGTACACACACATTTGCACACATGCACACACGCGGACACACACGCAGATATTTGCACACATCCGAACACACACAAGTACACATTCGCAAACACGCACACAAACACCTGCACATACCCAAACACACACATGCACGCAAACACACACTTGCACACTAGGGTGTTTCAAAAAAAAAACTTCAATTTTTTTCTTGCTCTTACCCCCTAAAACGTTAGTGGTTGCCAGAAAAATATCTTCCCAAAAGATGGGCTCTCTAGCTCAACTCTAAGAGGTCGCTATTTTAATTTTAATTTCTCATCTGATTAACATCTATATATTTATTTCTTTATTCAAAGTGTAATTACTCATAAGCTGCTCAACATTTTTCAAATTTAGACATAGACCTGTAAAGCTGAGTCCTCAAGCTTTCCAAAACCCTATGACAAGTCATAATTACCATTATTCAAATGTCAATTGAAGCTATTTGAAAAGTATCGATTTTGTATTTCAAAATGAAATTGTTAATTTTCGATTTTTTGTTTGCTAGCTTCAATTGGGGATAGTTATGACTTGTCATAGGGTTTTGGAAAGCACGAGAAATCAAATTTAAAGATTTATGTATAAATTTGAAAAATTTTGAGCAGCTTATGAGTAATTACACTTTGAATGAAAAAATAAATTTTTACGTGTTAATCAAAAGGGAAATTAAAATTAAAATAGCGACCTCTTAGAGTTGAGCTATAGAGCCCATCTTTTGGGAGGATTTTTTTTTTGGCAACCACTAACGTTTTAGGGGGAAAGAGCAAAAAAAAATCAAAGTTTTTTTTTGAAGCACCCTATTGCACACACACACACACACACACACACACACACACACACACACACACACACACACACACACACACACACACACACACACACACACACACACACACACACACACACACACACACACACACACACACACACACACACACACACACACATTGTTTAGCAGTTTAATATAAATTAATGTCAATTTATTTAAGTATTCAAACTCCAGACCGGAGTGATTTTTTGTAAAACTCCGGAACTCCGAGTGACGGAGTGAATTCGAATTTAATTTTAATCCGAATTCACTCCGGATTTTCTACAGTGTGAAAAAAAAATTTCAAGAAAAATCTGGAAAATAATTTGCACTTATAAATGTTTCATTACCTTTTGTTGTCTTTGAAGTCTTGACTTCGTCAGAACTGGAGGGTGGAGAAGTACTTGATTCTTCTGATCGTATACGTTCTGGTGAAGATCCGTAAGTTGGAAACTCCAATGGCAGAGTAGAGTAATTCAATAAAACGTCAAAATCAGGAAGAACAGACATTTTCACTCGGTTATTTTATAAATTGTTAGATTTAAAAAAATATATTGGAATTTGGATGGTAATAAGTAAGAACTTAGATGGCGAAGTTAACTTATGGAAGGCACTGAAGCAACTGATGTCTGAAGGTTTCAGGTACGCCAAATTTTAGGGAAACGTAGCCCCCACCTCACCGACCTGTCTATATTCTATTGTGTCTGCTAAAAATTGTCAACTTATCCCCTCTCTACCTTGGCGATCCTGTCGGCTCCCAAGTGAAATTTTCCCACTTACACAGTAACGTACAGACAGTATAAATATTAGAGTAATCCAAAAAGAACATTTTTGTTTTTTTTCAAGGACTATTATGTCAAAGGCATAAAAAAAAATTCCTCCAAAGCGCCGCTTGATATCTCAATTCTTCAAGAAGCTCAATAAATTTATAATTTCCCGTTTATATAACACGTAAACAAATTTTTTTTATGATTTCATCCGGTAAAACTACGAAAAAAAATTTTTCTCTGAATTCGCCATCAATTTTTCTTCTAGGAAATTTAATTTTCTAGAAAAAAGTATCGAATAAGTTGATTCGTTATCCTAACGAGTAAAAAGTTATTGGGCTTTAAATATTCGCGATAAAAGAAAATGAAATTCAGTATCCATCCGCAAGTAATAGCTTTAATTGAAAAATATAATGAACTTGGGACAAAGGATGAAGAACAGAAATAATCTCTGTCACAAATAGTTGCTAATCATAGGAAAAAATATCTAAATTGTAATAATAAATATTATTCATAATTATATAAACGATTATTAAATTATTTAATTATTATAAACAGTTTAGAGTTTTATCAATTTTGAAATAAATACATGCAGTCACCAGAAAAGTTATCAAAAAGTAGAAAATTATTTCAAATCTATAAAAATTAAATGAATTATCTAGTAATGGTGTCAATTCCATTTAAGAGTTGCTCGAACTTATCTTCCTTCAAATTTACTTAGTAACGAGTACTTAAAGTTCAATAACTTTTTAACCGTTAGGATTACGAAAAAATTTATTCAATACATATTCGTAGAAAATTTTTTTCGAAGTTTTACCGGATGAAAACGTATTTATTTGAATAGGAAAATATAAATGTATAGAGCTTCTTGAAAAATTAAGATATCAAGCTGCGCTTTGGAGGGAATTTTTTTATACCTTAGAGAAGCTTTTGGAATGATAGCCAAAATAATTTTTTTTTTTGGGCAACTCTAAAATATATATATATATTAGGGTGCTCCGTTTGAAACGAAGATTTTTTTTTTTTCGTTCCCCATCAAAAATCTTGTTCTACATGTAAAAATAAAAATTCAGTGAAATTTTGAGCTCTTAATAACAATTTTAAGAACTGGAACAACGTCGTTGAAGATTTCCCATGCTAAAAGCATGTAAATTTTGATTCTTTTCTTTTTATCGAATAAAACTCAGCCCCATATTGACGTATCTTATCGGTTCAAAGTTTTCTTGGAAGAGAATTGTATGCTCTTTGAAAAAGCCTGTATGAGCTTAGCATTACCTTCAACTACAGCCCTCGTGGAAGCCTTGAAAGTCTAATTTCCTACGAAATTAGTGGTTTTTTGTTGTTAACTTGTAAACGGTTGACTTTTGGGAAAAAAAGTACATGACATTTTTTGTAGGAAATTTAGTCTTATACAAAAAAGTTCTCATAAGTCAAATCTCTAAAATCAATATTTAAAAAGATATATGAACTTTAACTCAGTAAAATTCGAAATTTTAGCTAAATGTCAATGTTCAATACTATACAATATATTCAGTTATTAACTTATGGTAAGTATCAATTAATATATATTTATATAAATTATAAAATGCCCGTAATTATTCATCGAAATTGTTCTTAAGTACCAACCTCATTTGCAATTCTTTTCAAAAATTGAATGATTAAAACACAGGTTTGAAGAATCTCGTTCGAATTTTCGATGTCCTTTGGACCTAACAGATGGATTATGTTCAAAAAAATATGTTTTATATAATGGTTTTGAATTATAAAACCGTTAATCTTGACATTTAGCTAAAATTTCGAATTTTACTGAGTTAAAGTTCATATATCTTTTTAAATATTGATTTTAGAGATTTGACTTATGAAAACTTTTTTGTAGAAGACTAAATTTCCTACAAAAAATGTCATGTACTTTTTTTCCCAAAAGTCAACCGTTTACAAGTTAACAACAAAAAACCACTAATTTCGTAGGAAACTAGACTTTCAAGGCTTCCACGAGGGCTGTAGTTGAAGGTAATGCTAAGCTCATACAGGCTTTTTCAAAGAGCATACAATTCTCTTCCAAGAAAACTTTGAACCGATAAGATACGTCAATATGGGGCTGAGTTTTATTCAATAAAAAGAAAAGAATCAAAATTTACATGCTTTTAGCATGGGAAAACTTCAACGACGTTGTTCCAGTTCTTAAAATTGTTATTAAGAGCTCAAAATTTCACTGAATTTTTATTTTTACATGTAGAACAAGATTTTTGATGGGGAACGAAAAAAAAAAAATCTTCGTTTCAAACGGAGCACCCTAATATATATAGATATATATATATATATATATATATGGGGAATTCCACGCCAAATCGACTACTTTTGAACCCAACTCCTTTAGATTTGGCCGAAAATATTTTCTTTTTTTTTACCCCATCAGAAACGTTTCTCATAATTTTTCCACTCAACCAAAAGAAAGTTACAAATTTTTGAAAAAAATAAATAGTTAACGATGCATCATAGGAATAATTGGCAGGCATATTTTTGTAGGTAATTGAATGCTCTACAAAAAAAGCTTCTTATCAGTTTTTGATAAATCTATTTGTTCAAAAGATCTTTGAGGTTGAAGTCGAATTTATATTAAATTTTGACATCGTCCTAATACTCCGACGAAACTATTAGACGCAATACAAAACATCTTAAGACCTTGTTTGGAGATAATTTTAATCTCTTAGAGTTATTCCCAACAAAGTTTTTTCGGATTCCGCATTGTTCGCTAGTTAATTTCATTTTAACGTCAAGATTATAGAAAAAAATTGTCTTTTAATCGATTTTAGATTGAAACTCTGGCTCCGTAACGTCCAGAGAATAAGTTCAGTAAATTCATGGAGACTTCACACTTTTCAATTGTCCGTTTAAAATAAATTGTCTTTGTGAAGGGAGTTTAAGACTTACATTTACACTATTGTTATCAAAAACGATTTGTGGCCGGCTAAATGTATTTTAATGAACTAAGGTGAGAAGTCTGGCGCCGTAATTGAAACCTCACTTATTTACTTATTTAGATATATACCATAAATGTTTTTAATCCTATAATGACTGAGACTTTGTCTACCTTTCATGAGATAACTATCGGATTTTATTACATGGATAGTTCAATATTTAGGGGAAGGGGGGGCAGAGCGGGCCCCTTAAGGGAAATAATTATAATATGATTAATTTTTTTAACGCGTTCACTTCTTTTTAGACCCTTGATACTTATTTTCACTTTATTATGCTGCGTCCATTAAAACTGAAAAATCAAAAATTAGGGGCAGAGCGGGCCCCCCTAAAAAATTTCGGATTTTATATATTCTATTCTTCATTTTATTTTAACAATTAATTATGAAGGAGAGGGTAAAGGAAAAAGCAAATCAAAACAATCAGTCGATGATACGGCTTGTATTTTTTGTGCCAAATTATACTCGGAATCTTTAGAGCCGTGGATTCAATGTGGCCAATGTAAAAATTGGGCCCATGATTCATGTGTCGGTGTTCACAACAAAATTGTGCGAAGCTACACGTGTGATATTTTCAAAGAACTATAAAACGATTGTATTTTAATAGTAAAAAAAATCATTTTAATAGTTTGCTGTGATATAACTTTAAAATGTAATTCTATTATCTTTAACTTTCTTAATAAATTTTTATAATTACATTTATATAGTTATAATAAATATTTGATAAAAAGTTATGGTGGTCTATTTTAGGCCTCATTAGGGGAGACCGGGAGGCCCCCCTAAGCCGGTTATTACTTTTTGTGGCTTTCAACCATCAGATTAGATTAATCAATTATTATAATTAAAAAAAAAAATTCTATATTTCTTTTTTGCCATTATTTTTAACCCAAATAACGTGTTTTTTAATTTTTTAGACTAGTGATAATTTTACTTTATTTCAAAAATTTAACAACTAAAAAAAAAAATTTTAATTTTTGAATATTTTTAATGACCAAGTTGGCCCCAGACAAAGAGAATCAGCCAGAAAATATAAAAAAATCGTTTTTTCAGAATTTTCGGCTAGTCCATTTTGCCCCAGATGTCATGCGTAGGGCTAAAAATGCGCCAATACATTGGATTTATAGTAAATAGGCGAAAATAAAAAAATTTTTTTTTATTATCAATATTTTAGCGGGGCCCGCTGTGCCCCCATTTTTTTTCAAGTTTTGAAATTTTTGAGGGGCCCGCTCTGCCCCCCCCCCCCTCCCCTATGAAACATTAATTACTTGTCTGTAAATTTATTGTTTTTACACAAAAAGACTGGAATAAAAAAAATATCAAATAACTGAGATGCTGTCAAATTATTAAAAATTTTTGTTCTAATTTTTTTAAAATATCCAAAAAGAAAAAAACATTATTTAAACGTACTTGGTGCACATAATATATTTTTTGTCGTTTTATATTCTTTTAAAATTAATCTCATTAGCACATACTAAGTTCACAAATCAGAAATACAGCCATGAATTTTTCATACAATAGTCTAGTCGACAAGTTTAAAATGGCCCAAAATAGAGATACTGCTTTAAAAATTAGGTGCGATAGCTCATGGGATCCGGAATGACGCCTAGAAAAATGTCCTAAAAGTGTGTATTAGCACGTAAAAAATTGCATAAGTTATAAACAATTAAAGACAAAAAAAAGAAGGCATTTCGTTTTTTGCCAATATTTCATAGACTATTAATATTCAAAAAATTTTACAAAAAGATTCTTAAAAAGGAGGAAATTTCCAATAAAATACTCCGACTCCCCGGATTTTTATCTCCATTATTAATAATTTTAATTTAACGCTAAAAACGAGTTTCCGCGCGATATTTTTAGGTTGCGCGCGCGGCGTCAGAAGCGAGTATGACACATTAATTAATTTATTTGAGGTATTAAATTTTTTTTTTACATTTGAAAAAAATATGGTGTATTCTGAACACTTTATATAATTTATTCCCGTTGAAAATTTTACTTAAAGTTAATTTCAACAAGTTGAACGATTGTTAACTAACGAGATTTTTTTCAATTTTTTATTGTACTTTTAAAAAACACGTGCTACAAAAGTTGCAGCGGCTGCTTCGTTTATTTACTAAAAAACTAATATAACGTTTAAACTTGCAGGGATACGAGAATAAACACATGAAGAAAAAAATCTGGTAATATTCGGCAACTTTCAAATAAAAATTACTATTTCGCCGAGGCAAACTTGAAACGGTCCAATAATGTGGGAATTTTCCTTTTAAATGAGTAAAAATTATAATCACATAATCCTATGAATTACTAATTCCCCGCATGAAAAAACTTTATATGTGAAAACAGATATGATAGAATATATGAATATTATAATGTGATATATTGTACAATATATAAAATAATATTTATATTTTTGCCGTATTAATATATGATAATATATTGAAAAAAAATATTTTGCTACAACATATTATCAATATATTTATCACTATATGACTTTTTATGTATGTTTTACATGTATATTTTAATATATCTTTTTTATATTGACATATTATATTGAAAGTAGTATATTAATTAATATATAGTATTTTTTATATTTTTTAGATATGTTTTCCAATATATTGCAAAATATATGGTTTCCAATATATTGTAAAATATATGTCACTTTTTTTACTTTTTTTAGGTTATTGCCAGTAAATATAAGGTCAATGAAAAGAAGGAGAAAAAATAATAAATTTGGCTTTTTTTGTGGAATTGTGTAGAAATTGAAAAAGTAAATTGAAAAAATAAAATTTTCAATATATTGCGAAAAATATAAGTTTTAATATACTGGAAAAATATAATTCCAATATACCGCGAACCATATATTTAATCATATAAATTCTTTCATATATAATCAATTATATAGAGACCGTATACCACTAATTATACGAATCAAAAGATATGGATATATATATCAAGTTTATTATATTATACTTATAAATTATATATATATACTATCCATATATGATAAGAATATATTGAGCATTATATGAGATAACTAGCAGACCCGGCCACGCGTTGCTGTGGCTAAGGTTCTTGTCATATTAAACCGAATGGTGTGGCTCAATAAGTAATAGATCAAATTGAATGGAATATAGTATAGTGCCGGATAGCTCAACTGGAAGAGCACTCGGCGCAATACCGAATTGGTCTGGGTTCGATTCCCAGTTCGGGCTATCTATATTTTTCTCAATTTATCTATAAATTGTCTTATTGAGAAGGTTATTTGCATGTTTAGGTTATTTCCACTACAGTCGACTCTGTCTAAAAGTTCCACGTCGGGACAGGACCATTGCCTAAAGGTTTCCTCCCCACCATCAGCACTTCCTCTACAATATATTTCCCTCGAGCGCCGAGGCGCACGCGAAAACGAACACATTGCGCAGTAAACATAACCTCAAAAACACGTGCATTTAAAGTTAGCGCTTGAAAACTGAATTGTGATTCTTCACTCGAGAAAGCGGGTGGGGGAATATCCGGGAACCTTTAAGCAATGTATCTTGGAACCTATAGACAGCGGGAACCTTTAGGCAGCGAACCTTCAGACAGAGTCGACTGTATATTTAAATATAGTGGAAACCTAAACATGCAAACATGCAAATAACCTTCTCAATAAGACAATTTATAGATACATTGAGAAAAATATAGATAGCCCGAACTGGGAATCGAACCCAGACCAATTCGAACCCACACCAAATTAAAATGTGGGCATGAGGCAAACCTCGCTTTTCCACAATCGAATACAACCAACAACGTGTGACACCAAAAAATTAATATTTAACAATAAAATCAATTAAGGATTTGAATTTTTGTTTGAACACACGTGCAATTATGTTATGACGATGAATTGCTTGTTGTCCTGGTAATAGTAAAGTTTGTATCTCTTTCCAACTCGGATTACATGTGAATGTAATAAACAAATTATAGCTTATATAAAGTCCTCTTAGAGAGTAAATAACCGTCGGAAATTGTCGGAAATTTTCGGTTTGTAATGTTAATGAGTAGTAACGGCGTGAGATTAGACTTTTTTTTCTATAATGGGGGTAAAAACCGACGGCGACTTACTCTCTAGGAGGGCTTTAAAACGTTTGTATTTCTAACATAGCGCCATCTATTGAATACTTACTCAATCTACTCAACAGATGTCGTCATCTGTTAGAATCGGTTAGAGCTTACAGATAATTGTGATTAACAAATAATAGACAAATAATTTGCAATAAAATAATATTGCGACTATAAATTGAGATGTAAGCTATCCTATCTTTCAAGTTGGATCAAATTGCACACGGTGTGCAAATCAAATTTAAAATCGGTTCAGTAAAATCGGAGTTCATCGCGGACAAACAACGTGACACGTAATTTTTATATATAAAGATAAAGATATATAAAGAAAAATACAAAACATTATATACAAGTAAATATATTATGATAAATATATAATCCAATATATGTAAAAAACATATATTTTTCAATATAGATATTTTTGTATATATTAGGGTGCTCCGTTTGAAACGAAGATTTTTTTTTTTTCGTTCCCCATCAAAAATCTTGTTCTACATGTAAAAATAAAAATTCAGTGAAATTTTGAGCTCTTAATAACAATTTTAAGAACTGGAACAACGTCGTTGAAGTTTTCCCATGCTAAAAGCATGTAAATTTTGATTCTTTTCTTTTTATTGAATAAAACTCAGCCCCATATTGACGTATCTTATCGGTTCAAAGTTTTCTTGGAAGAGAATTGTATGCTCTTTGAAAAAGCCTGTATGAGCTTAGCATTACCTTCAACTACAGCCCTCGTGGAAGCCTTGAAAGTCTAGTTTCCTACGAAATTAGTGGTTTTTTGTTGTTAACTTGTAAACGGTTGACTTTTGGGAAAAAAAGTACATGACATTTTTTGTAGGAAATTTAGTCTTCTACAAAAAAGTTTTCATAAGTCAAATCTCTAAAATCAATATTTAAAAAGATATATGAACTTTAACTCAGTAAAATTCGAAATTTTAGCTAAATGTCAAGATTAACGGTTTTATAATTCAAAACCATTATATAAAACATATTTTTTTGAACATAATCCATCTGTTAGGTCCAAAGGACATCGAAAATTCGAACGAGATTCTTCAAACCTGTGTTTTAATCATTCAATTTTTGAAAAGAATTGCAAATGAGGTTGGTACTTAAGAACAATTTCGATGAATAATTACGGGCATTTTATAATTTATATAAATATATATTAATTGATACTTACCATAAGTTAATAACTGAATATATTGTATAGTATTGAACATTGACATTTAGCTAAAATTTCGAATTTTACTGAGTTAAAGTTCATATATCTTTTTAAATATTGATTTTAGAGATTTGACTTATGAGAACTTTTTTGTATAAGACTAAATTTCCTACAAAAAATGTCATGTACTTTTTTTCCCAAAAGTCAACCGTTTACAAGTTAACAACAAAAAACCACTAATTTCGTAGGAAATTAGACTTTCAAGGCTTCCACGAGGGCTGTAGTTGAAGGTAATGCTAAGCTCATACAGGCTTTTTCAAAGAGCATACAATTCTCTTCCAAGAAAACTTTGAACCGATAAGATACGTCAATATGGGGCTGAGTTTTATTCGATAAAAAGAAAAGAATCAAAATTTACATGCTTTTAGCATGGGAAATCTTCAACGACGTTGTTCCAGTTCTTAAAATTGTTATTAAGAGCTCAAAATTTCACTGAATTTTTATTTTTACATGTAGAACAAGATTTTTGATGGGGAACGAAAAAAAAAAAATCTTCGTTTCAAACGGAGCACCCTAATATATATATATATTTTAGAGTTGCCCAAAAAAAAAAATTATTTTGGCTATCATTCCAAAAGCTTCTCTAAGGTATAAAAAAATTCCCTCCAAAGCGCAGCTTGATATCTTAATTTTTCAAGAAGCTCTATACATTTATATTTTCCTATTCAAATAAATACGTTTTCATCCGGTAAAACTTCGAAAAAAATTTTCTACGAATATGTATTGAATAAATTTTTTCGTAATCCTAACGGTTAAAAAGTTATTGAACTTTAAGTACTCGTTACTAAGTAAATTTGAAGGAAGATAAGTTCGAGCAACTCTTAAATGGAATTGACACCATTACTAGATAATTCATTTAATTTTTATAGATTTGAAATAATTTTCTACTTTTTGATAACTTTTCTGGTGACTGCATGTATTTATTTCAAAATTGATAAAACTCTAAACTGTTTATAATAATTAAATAATTTAATAATCGTTTATATAATTATGAATAATATTTATTATTACAATTTAGATATTTTTTCCTATGATTAGCAACTATTTGTGACAGAGATTATTTCTGTTCTTCATCCTTTGTCCCAAGTTCATTATATTTTTCAATTAAAGCTATTACTTGCGGATGGATACTGAATTTCATTTTCTTTTATCGCGAATATTTAAAGCCCAATAACTTTTTACTCGTTAGGATAACGAATCAACTTATTCGATACTTTTTTCTAGAAAATTAAATTTCCTAGAAGAAAAATTGATGGCGAATTCAGAGAAAAATTTTTTTTCGTAGTTTTACCGGATGAAATCATAAAAAAAATTTGTTTACGTGTTATATAAACGGGAAATTATAAATTTATTGAGCTTCTTGAAGAATTGAGATATCAAGCGGCGCTTTGGAGGAATTTTTTTTTATGCCTTTGACATAATAGTCCTTGAAAAAAAACAAAAATGTTCTTTTTGGATTACTCTAATATTTATACTGTCTGTACGTTACTGTGTAAGTGGGAAAATTTCACTTGGGAGCCGACAGGATCGCCAAGGTAGAGAGGGGATAAGTTGACAATTTTTAGCAGACACAATAGAATATAGACAGGTCGGTGAGGTGGGGGCTACGTTTCCCTAAAATTTGGCGTACCTGAAACCTTCAGACATCAGTTGCTTCAGTGCCTTCCATAAGTTAACTTCGCCATCTAAGTTCTTACTTATTACCATCCAAATTCCAATATATTTTTTTAAATCTAACAATTTATAAAATAACCGAGTGAAAATGTCTGTTCTTCCTGATTTTGACGTTTTATTGAATTACTCTACTCTGCCATTGGAGTTTCCAACTTACGGATCTTCACCAGAACGTATACGATCAGAAGAATCAAGTACTTCTCCACCCTCCAGTTCTGACGAAGTCAAGACTTCAAAGACAACAAAAGGTAATGAAACATTTATAAGTGCAAATTATTTTCCAGATTTTTCTTGAAATTTTTTTTTCACACTGTAGAAAATCCGGAGTGAATTCGGATTAAAATTAAATTCGAATTCACTCCGTCACTCGGAGTTCCGGAGTTTTACAAAAAATCACTCCGGTCTGGAGTTTGAATACTTAAATAAATTGACATTAATTTATATTAAACTGCTAAACAATGTGTGTGTGTGTGTGTGTGTGTGTGTGTGTGTGTGTGTGTGTGTGTGTGTGTGTGTGTGTGTGTGTGTGTGTGTGTGTGTGTGTGTGTGTGTGTGTGTGTGTGTGTGTGCAATAGGGTGCTTCAAAAAAAAACTTTGATTTTTTTTTGCTCTTTCCCCCTAAAACGTTAGTGGTTGCCAAAAAAAAAATCCTCCCAAAAGATGGGCTCTATAGCTCAACTCTAAGAGGTCGCTATTTTAATTTTAATTTCCCTTTTGATTAACACGTAAAAATTTATTTTTTCATTCAAAGTGTAATTACTCATAAGCTGCTCAAAATTTTTCAAATTTATACATAAATCTTTAAATTTGATTTCTCGTGCTTTCCAAAACCCTATGACAAGTCATAACTATCCCCAATTGAAGCTAGCAAACAAAAAATCGAAAATTAACAATTTCATTTTGAAATACAAAATCGATACTTTTCAAATAGCTTCAATTGACATTTGAATAATGGTAATTATGACTTGTCATAGGGTTTTGGAAAGCTTGAGGACTCAGCTTTACAGGTCTATGTCTAAATTTGAAAAATGTTGAGCAGCTTATGAGTAATTACACTTTGAATAAAGAAATAAATATATAGATGTTAATCAGATGAGAAATTAAAATTAAAATAGCGACCTCTTAGAGTTGAGCTAGAGAGCCCATCTTTTGGGAAGATATTTTTCTGGCAACCACTAACGTTTTAGGGGGTAAGAGCAAGAAAAAAATTGAAGTTTTTTTTTTGAAACACCCTAGTGTGCAAGTGTGTGTTTGCGTGCATGTGTGTGTTTGGGTATGTGCAGGTGTTTGTGTGCGTGTTTGCGAATGTGTACTTGTGTGTGTTCGGATGTGTGCAAATATCTGCGTGTGTGTCCGCGTGTGTGCATGTGTGCAAATGTGTGTGTACAAATGTGTGTGTGTGTGCAAATGTGTGTCTATATATGTGTGTGCGTATCAGCTGATCATTTATGTAATACGCGAGTTTTTACTTCGATTTTGATGAGTGGAATTATTTTTTATTAATAATATTTACAAAACTCCGCTTATTGTTACATATAAGAATAACTTTATGAATACTTATTATTAATTAAGTCAATAAGTGTTATAATATTCTTATTTTATTTTATAGGTGGTATTAACATCCATAGAAAACCGCGGACTGTATTCAGTCAGAATCAGTTGGATGGTTTGGAGAGGTTATTCGCGGATAAAAAATTCTTATGTCGTCCACGAAGAATTTTTACTGCAAAACAATTAGGACTGGAAGAAAGACAGGTGAGAAAATTTTTCTATTTTTCCTATCACTTGTTTACAAATGATAAAATCTCGTACGGACCTTTGTCTGAAAAACGCAGTTCTAGAGTTTTAAAGACTTCTTCGGACAAAAGTAGGAAAAATTTTCACTAGGGACCATAGCATTTCAAACCAGAATTTTTCCGTGCGATAATTAATTTTATTTTTAAAATATTCAATTTTTTGTTTGATATATAAATAAGTGAATAAGAAGTAATTTCCTTCAAGAATAGGCTACATCAAAAAAATTAAATTTCTTACGAGATTCTTCATGCCAAATCTAATATATAAGGAAGGGGGGGGGGGGGTCAAAAGGAGCTAGGGTAGGCGATATGGGATACCACCAAAATTTCATATTTTAAATTGTTTTTAAACATTCCAAAATGACTTTTGTAGATATAATTGAGCGTTTTTTAAATTTTTCTCGATAAACTTTTTAAAAAATTTATTGTGAGTTGGAAAATATTAATGACTTTTGTTTTATGATAAAAACTATTAAAAATTTGTTTTTCTTCTTTTGTATCCACTAATCATGTAAAATATAACTTTTCTTCGTGTTAATTATTTACAAAAAAATTAAAATCAATAGAACTCATCAAAAATCCAGAAATTTCTTTTTTTTTACCTTTTTTATGGGTACCCCATTTCTCCTGTAAAAAGAAAAAAATTTTCTTTTAACGGTAACTAAAAATTTTTTCTATTTACTTAGAAAATCATTGAAAAAAAAAAAAAAAAAAAAAAATGAGTTAGTGTATTTTAGTCCTAGAAAACTTGGTATTTCCTTATGTACCCCGTTTTGCCCCTCTCTCTTCTATGTTCGGAAAATCGTAATTCGCGACAAAATATTAACTATTAATTATTATAAAATTATACATCGATCTGATATTTAGAAATTTCTAAGTTTATAATTTTTTTACAGGTAAAAGTATGGTTTCAAAATCGTCGGATGAAAGACAAGAAAGAGAAAGACAGAGATGCAAAGCTTAGAAGAATAAATACATCGGCTGGGTATGGTGCAACTGTACATCATCAGCATCATCATCATCTACCACAAAATGTCGAGTTGAACACCGGAATATACAATAGTTATTGCCCAAATGCCGTCAGCTGTCAAACATCATACAGCGGGAGCCAACAAAACGGGCATAATTACACCGAGAGCTATAATAATGCTTCTAATTCTAATTCCATCGGATATCCTGATAATAATAATAATAACTGTAATTCGAGCATCAGTGGAATCAATAATAACCACAATAGTAATGGTTATTATTCACAACCTGATGATAAATCCTCAAATTGCATCGAGGATTTTTACTACTATACCACTACTGGAACCACGGCTAGTGAACCAATGACTGACTTAGACGATTTCGATGAACTTCTATCTAAGCACGTACTTTGAACTTGATTAATTTTGTCATACTAATCTGCTAATTAAGTTATGAATACTATTCATAAATTATGTACTCTAAGACCAAGTATGTAGTTAATATTAGCACACTTGCCAAACAGTATTTAAACACCAGAAACAATCAAAAACCATAGTTTTACGTGTGGCCTTAAAAGTCGAACACATTTACCGTGTGTTAAAATAATTTACGTTCGTAACACACTTGGCTTTTAAAAATCTGTTCGAGTCACATTAATTATTATTGTTTCTGAAAACTCATATTGTCAGAAGAGAAAATAAGAAATATTGGCAAAAATCTTGTAAAAATTTTAATTCATTATTGTTGTAAATATTTTTTTAGATTATCTTTCTTTTCAAATAACTTGTAAGGTGAATGTGTTAAGCATTCCTAATATATTTAACTTATTAAGCGAATGAATATTTTTTAATAATAAAATCTAAGTAAAAATTAGTGATAATCTTATATTTGTTTTTATGATCCTGTTTGTATGTATATAATTAATGTGTATAATTATTTGAATAAAAATGTTTAACTATTTAAATATGTTATTTTTTTTATTCAATCATTAATTATTAGTTAATTCTTAATAGTTTTAAAAATATTCCTCTAGGTAAAAACTTGTCAACAAGCGGTCGTGCATCTAAAAATTTTTCCATTAGAGAAAAAATTCCATTTTAATTGAAACTAATAAAATTTTGTTATAATCCTGCACAGAAAAAAATAATTCTTGGGGCAAAAAATTTTTTGTGTTATGAACTGAAAACAAAAATTCTATTAGGATGATAAAAAATTTTATAATCCAAACAATTTTTTCTTGCTCTAAAACAATTTATTCTCGCTCCAAGAATTTTTAAGTTTACAATTTATAGTACGAAAAAATTCTTGTGACAAGTTAAAATTTTTTTGGGACGAATCAAAATTTCTTGTACTAATGAATCCTTTTTTTTGTGTCGGACAAAGACTGGATCAGTTAAAATCCAATTCGATCTGATATATCATAGATGGAAATATCTATATTTTGTGTAGATTTATCCAGATCGGATTAGATCTTTGGATGTACATTGAATAAAATTAATGAAAATTCCATTTAAACAATAAAATAATATTTTACCATTATAGGGGAAGGGAGGGGGGCAAAACGGGCCCCCTCAAATTTTTGATGCCTCGAAATATTAGGGTGCAAATGGGCCGCCCAAAATTTTTAACATGAAAAGTGTTGGGGGGAGGGGGTAAAATGGGCTGTCTAGACTTTGAAAACCTACGAATATTTTTTAGCCAAACGGGTTCCTAAAATTTTTTTAACAGATATGATTAAAGAATTATGATAAGGGGCAAACTAGGTCACGAGTTCAACAGCATTACTAACTATAATTTTTTTTAAAAACAATTTATTCTATATAATCGAAAACAATTAAAATATAAGCAATCAAGTAATGAAATTAAGTTATTTTTAGGTCCAAATTTTCACTATCAACTCTTTTCTATACTAAACACACAGCAAAAAGTTTCAAAACACAAAACAAGCGACAAACATACATTGAGTTTTGTTGGGGGCCCGTTTTCCCAACTTTTCAGGATTTTTTAATTTTCATAGACACAGCAAATTAACACAAGAAACTCAGCAAAAGGAAAAAAAAAGTGAAATAAGCTAAAAAACTCGCATTATAAAAATTTTTTAAGGGGGCCCATTTTGCCCCACATTTTTTAATTTAATATTTTTGATGGATAGAACAAATTAACGTCAAATACTTGGCGAGGGAGTAAAAAAAAGTAATACAAGTAAAAAAAACTGAGGATTTAAACATTTTTTTTTTAAGGGGCTTATTTTATCCCCCCCCCTTCCCCTACACTATTGTTTACCGCTGTCTGCATCCACTGAAGAGAAGTATACATATATAACTTTTACAGCCTCAAAATGTAAAAATTATAGATTTAGGTTTACAGAACTCACAATGTAAAAATTACATTTTTGGTTCTGTAAAAATTACATAATTTTATTGACAGACAAAAATCTGTAAATTTTACAGATTTTTCTGTAATTTTTACAGAACTGTTTTTTCCGCGTGCGTGAGTATTTATTCTGTACCTGCCCCACATTATACCATTATAATAAAACATAATTTTGTAATTAAAGAGTGCCAGCCGCTTACCATTAGCACTGAATTCTCATTACTTTTAATGGTCAAATAATTTTATTAGATAAATTAGATTACGAAAAAAGGGGAATAAAATAAAAAAGGTTACGACAAAACTCAATAGGAAAATGTATACATATATATAGTGAAGTTGTAGAATTCACAGAAATATTTATGTAAAAAATACAGAGCAAAATGCATGCGCACACTTACCCCCATACACCTGCACACACTTACCCGCACACCTACACACATGTTCACACTTACCCCCACACACTCGCACACATGCGCAAACTTACACATACACCTGCACACATGCGCACACTTACCCCCATACACCTACACACATGCACACACTTATCCGCACACATGCGCACACTTGGCCGCAAACCTGCACACGTGCGCACACTTACCCGGATAAGTAAATATTACATAAAGTAATAACGTATATTCTACAGAAAAAATATGTAATTTTTGCAGAACATTATCTGCTAGTTTACATTATGTTATTTATAAAAATAACATTTATGAATTTGTAGAAATAACATATTTTATCTGTAAATGTTACAAATAATATCATCAGTAAATTTTATGGATTTTTTTCTGTAACTTTTACAGAACTGTTTTTTCCGTGCGGGAGGTTAGAAAATATTAATGGATATTATCATCATAAATAAAAATTAATTGAACGCACGTCTGACTATCGCGCCTTATGTATCCCTTAACAGTATTTGCCCTGATAGCCAAGCTAGCGACAAACTATAGCAGCGACATGCCACCAAGTTGGCCGCAAAAATTGGCGTTCTCATAAGTTGACGGGAAGTTGCCTTCAATTTTCCGAAAAAGATGGCGACAGGTTGCGGCAGTAGATTGTCGCCAAATTTCTGAGAAAGTTACACGGAAAAAAGCGCAGCTCAAAATTAGCTAATAATTATAGTCGTCAAATAAAAATTACTTTCCTAAGAGAAATTTCCAATCTCAAACCAAAAATTACTATTATCAATGGAAAATTACATTTTTTTGTTGATTCTTACAATCAGTATTGTAAATTTTACGATTTGTAAAAGTTATAATACAGATTAGCAAAAATTGGATAGAGAATGGTAATAATCCATAATTATTTTACAACAATCATTCTGGAAATAACAAAATTCAAAAATCTCTTTGATAATATTACAATTCTGCGTTAAAAACATTTGTAAGAGTATAAATTGAATATTACAAATCAATAAGAATGAATTACTATAAAACTTATATTTATTTTTATCTATTCTATAAAATTCAGTAGATAAAATAAAAAATATTAGTATAGAGTAGATAGTGATTTTTATTTGGAAACAACAGAAAAGTCACTCATGACTCAAGTTATGTTTACATGAATTTCGCAAAAATTATTCATTTATATCCTGATTATTACAATTTGTAAGATTATTAATTTCATTTTATAACATTTTAAAACTATTACTGAAAACATTGTAAAAAGAACTCTGGTATTCTAAAAATGATAATATCAATTAAATGTTGTTGAGGTATTGCAGTTTTTAAAACATCGATAACGTGAATTGCTACTTAGCGGGTAAAAATTGCTATTTGCCTGTAACTTTTAATACGAGAAATATAATATCGACTGCGTTGTATTTTATTCATATTCGGCATATACTTCGAGATATTGGAAGGATACCTGTAGCCGAGTGGTTAGCATGCTTGCACTTTAACTGGAATATTCGCAAGGCGTAGGTTCGAATCCTACAGTGGTAAAAAAAAAAAAGATGGTGGATTTTAAATAGGTATTGAGATATATACCTAAATATATATATACAGATACATTCCGACGATATGTATATATATATATATATATATATGTTGGAAAAAAAATTTATTATTACACACGAGGAAACAATTTTTACTATCTGGATTAGTAAAAATTCAATAGCAGTCTCAGTGAACGTTTTATTCTAAGATAGATTTTTTACTAAATCAAATGGTAAATTTTATTGAATGCTTTAGTTTTGTACTCTTAAACTCAAAGTAATTTGACTTATAACCCGCATGGAAAAGCTATATATTGTTAAAAGTATATAAAAAAATATATGGTGAATGTGTGATAAATATATAGCGGCAAAAATATCTATATTGAAAAATATATGTTTTTTACATATATTGGATTATATATTTATCATAATATATTTACGTGTATATAATGTTTTGTATTTTTCTTTATATATCTTCTTTATATATAAAAATTACGTGTCACGTTGTTTGTCCGCGATGAACTCCGATTTTACTGAACCGATTTTAAATTTGATTTGCACACCGTGTGCAATTTGATCCAACTTGAAAGATAGGATAGCTTACATCTCAATTTATAGTCGCAATATTATTTTATTGCAAATTATTTGTCTATTATTTGTCAGTCACAATTATCTGTAAACTCCAACCGATTCTAACCGATGACGAAATCTGTTGAGTAGATTGAGTAAGTATTCAATAGATGGCGCTATGTTAGAAATACAAATGTTTTAAAGTCCTCCTAGAGAGTAAGTCGCCGTCGGTTTTTACCCCCACTATAGAAAAAGAAGTCTAATCTCACGCCGTTACTACTCATTAACATTACAAACCGAAAATTTCCGACAATTTCCGACGGTGATTTACTCTCTAAGAGGACTTTATATAAGCTATAATTTGTTTATTACATTCACATGTAATCCGAGTTGGAAAGAGATACAAACTTTACTATTACCAGGACAACAAGCAATTCATCGCCATAACATAATTGCACGTGTGTTCAAACAAAAATTCAAATCCTTAATTGATTTTATTGTTAAATATTAATTTTTTGGTATCACACGTTGTTGGTTGTATTCGATTGTGGAAAAGCGAGGTTTGCCTCATGCCCACATTTTAATTTGGTGTGGGTTCGAATTGGTCTGGGTTCGATTCCCAGTTCGGGCTATCTATATTTTTCTCAATATATCTATAAATTGTCTTATTGAGAAGGTTATTTGCATGTTTGCATGTTTAGGTTTCCACTATATTTAAATATACAGTCGACTCTGTCTGAAGGTTCGCTGCCTAAAGGTTCCCGCTGTCTATAGGTTCCAAGATACATTGCTTAAAGGTTCCCGGATATTCCCCCACCCGCTTTCTCGAGTGAAGAATCACAATTCAGTTTTCAAGCGCTAACTTAAATGCACGTGTTTTTGAGGTTATGTTTACTGCGCAATGTGTTCATTTTCGCGTGCGCCTCGGCGCTCCAGGGAAATATATTGTAGAGGAAGTGCTGATGGTGGGGAGGGAACCTTTAGGCAATGGTCCTGTCCCGACGTGGAACTTTTAGACAGAGTCGACTGTAGTGGAAATAACCTAAACATGCAAATAACCTTCTCAATAAGACAATTTATAGATAAATTGAGAAAAATATAGATAGCCCGAACTGGGAATCGAACCCAGACCAATTCGGTATTGCGCCGAGTGCTCTTCCAGTTGAGCTATCCGGCACTATACTATATTCCATTCAATTTGATCTATTACTTATTGAGCCACACCATTCGGTTTAATATGACAAGAACCTTAGCCACAGCAACGCGTGGCCGGGTCTGCTAGTTATCTCATATAATGCTCAATATATTCTTATCATATATGGATAGTATATATATAATTTATAAGTATAATATAATAAACTTGATATATATATCCATATCTTTTGATTCGTATAATTAGTGGTATACGGTCTCTATATAATTGATTATATATGAAAGAATTTATATGATTAAATATATGGTTCGCGGTATATTGGAATTATATTTTTCCAGTATATTAAAACTTATATTTTTTGCAATATATTGAAAATTTTATTTTTTCAATTTACTTTTTCAATTTCTACACAATTCCACAAAAAAAGCCAAATTTATTATTTTTTCTCCTTCTTTTCATTGACCTTATATTTACTGGCACTAACCTAAAAAAAGTAAAAAAAGTGACATATATTTAACAATATATTGGAAACCATATATAAAAAATATAAAAAATACTATATATTAATTAATATACTACTTTCAATATAATATGTCAATATAAATAAGATATATTAAAATATATATGTAAAACATACATAAAAAGTCATATATTGATAAATATATTGATAATATGTTGTAGCAATATATTTTTTTTCAATATATTATCATATATTAATACGGCGAAAATATAAATATTATTTTATATATTGTACAATATATCACATTATAATATTCATATATTCTATCATATCTGTTTTCACATATAAAGTTTTTTCATGCGGGGAATTAGTAATTCATAGGATTATGTGATTATAATTTCTACTCATTTAAAAGGAAAATTCCCACATTATTGGACCGTTTCAAGTTTGCCTCGGCGAAATAGTAATTTTTATTTGAAAATTACCGAATATTACCAGATTTTTTTCTTCGTGTGTTTATTCTCGTATCCCTGAAAGTTTAAACGTTATATTAGTTTTTTAGTAAATAAACGAAGCAGCCGCTGCGACTTTTGTAGCACGTGTTTTTTAAAAGTACAATAAAAAATTGAAAAAAATCTCGTTAGTTAACAATCGTTCAACTTGTTGAAATTAACTTTAAGTAAAATTTCCAACGGGAATAAATTATATAAAGTGTTCAGAATACACCATATTTTTTTCAAATGTAAAAAAAAAATTTAATACCTCAAATAAATTAATTAATGTGTCATACTCGCTTTTGACACCGCGCGCGCAACCTAAAAATATCGCGCGGAAACTCGTTTTTAGCGTTAAATTAAAATTATTAATAATGGAGATAAAAATCCGGGGAGTCGGAGTATTTTATTGGAAATTTCCTCCTTTTTAAGAATCTTTTTGTAAAATTTTTCAAATATTAATAGTCTATGAAATATTGGCAAAAAACGAAATGCCTTCTTTTTTTTGTCTTTAATTGTTTATAACTTATGCAATTTTTTACGTGCTAATACACACTTTTAGGACATTTTTCTAGGCGTCATTCCGGATCCCATGAGCTATCGCACCTAATTTTTAAAGCAGTATCTCTATTTTGGGCCATTTTCAACTTGTCGACTAGACTATTGTATGAAAAATTCATGGCTGTATTTCTGATTTGTGAACTTAGTATGTGCTAATGAGATTAATTTTAAAAGAATATAAAACGACAAAAAATATATTATGTGCACCAAGTACGTTTAAATAATGTTTTTTTCTTTTTGGATATTTTAAAAAAATTAGAACAAAAATTTTTAATAATTTGACAGCATCTCAGTTATTTGATATTTTTTTTTATTCCAGTCTTTTTGTGTAAAAACAATAAATTTACAGACAAGTAATTAATGTTTCATAGGGGAGGGGGGGGGGGGCAGAGCGGGCCCCTCAAAAATTTCAAAACTTGAAAAAATATGGGGGCACAGCGGGCCCCGCTAAAATATTGATAATAAAAAAAAATTTTTTTATTTTCGCCTATTTACTATAAATCTAATGTATTGGCGCATTTTTAGCCCTACGCATGACATCTGGGGCAAAATGGACTAGCCGAAAATTCTGAAAAAACGATTTTTTTATATTTTCTGGCTGATTCTCTTTGTCTGGGGCCAACTTGGTCATTAAAAATATTCAAAAATTAAAATTTTTTTTTTTAGTTGTTAAATTTTCGAAATAAAGTAAAATTATCACTAGTCTAAAAAATTAAAAAACACGTTATTTGGGTTAAAAATAATGGCAAAAAAGAAATATAGAATTTTTTTTTTTAATTATAATAATTGATTAATCTAATCTGATGGTTGAAAGCCACAAAATGTAATAACCGGCTTAGGGGGGCCTTCCGGTCTCCCCTAATGAGGCCTAAAATAGACCACCATAACTTTTTATCAAATATTTATTATTACTATATAAATGTAATTATAAAAATTTATTAAGAAAGTTAAAGATAATAGAATTACATTTTAAAGTTATATCACAGCAAACTATTAAAATGATTTTTTTTACTATTAAAATACAATCGTTTTATAGTTCTTTGAAAATATCACACGTGTAGCTTCGCACAATTTTGTTGTGAACACCGACACATGAATCATGGGCCCAATTTTTACATTGGCCACATTGAATCCACGGCTCTAAAGATTCCGAGTATAATTCGGCACAAAAAATACAAGCCGTATCATCGACTGATTGTTTTGATTTGCTTTTTCCTTTACCCTCTCCTTCATAATTAATTGTTAAAATAAAATGAAGAATAAAATATATAAAATCTGAAATTTTTTAGGGGGGCCCGCTCTGCCCCTAATTTTTGATTTTTCAATTTTAATGGACGCAGCATAATAAAGTGAAAATGAGTATCAAGGGTCTAAAAAGAAGTGAACGCGTTAAAAAAATTAATCATATTATAATTATTTCCCTTAAGGGGCCCGCTCTGCCCCCCCTTCCCCTAAATATTGAACTATCCATGTAATAAATCCAATAGTTATCTCATGAAAGGTAGACAAAGTCTCAGTCATTATAGGATTAAAAACATTTATGGTATATATCTAAATAAGTAAATAAGTGAGGGTTCAATTACGGCGCCAGACTTCACACCTTAGTTCATTAAAATACATTTAGCCGGCCACAAATCGTTTTTGATAACAATAGTGTAAATGTAAGTCTTAAACTCCCTTCACAAAGACAATTTATTTTAAACGGACAATTGAAAAGTGTGAAGTCTCCATGAATTTACTGAACTTATTCTCTGGACGTTACGGAGCCAGAGTTTCAATCTAAAATCGATTAAAAGACAATTTTTTTTCATAATCTTGACGTTAAAATGAAAATAACTAGCGAACAATGCGGGATCCGAAAAAACTTTGGGAATAACTCTAAGGGATTAAAATTATCTACAAACAAGGTCTTAAGATGTTTTGTATTGCGTCTAATAGTTTCGTCGGAGTATTAGGACGATGTCAAAATTTAATATAAATTCGACTTCAACCTCAAAGATCTTTTGAACAAATAGATTTATCAAAAACTGATAAGAAGCTTTTTTTGTAGAGCATTCAATTACCTACAAAAATATGCCTGCCAATTATTCCTATGATGCATCGTTAACTATTTATTTTTTTCAAAAATTTGTAACTTTCTTTTGGTTGAGTAGAAAAATTATGAGAAACGTTTCTGATGGGGTAAAAGAAAAGAAAATATTTTCGGCCAAATCTAAAGGAGTTGGGTTCAAAAGTAGTCGATTTGGCGTGGAATGCCCCATATATATATATATATATATATATATTTTAGAGTTGCCCAAAAAAAAAAATTATTTTGGCTATCATTCCAAAAGCTTCTCTAAGGTATAAAAAAATTCCCTCCAAAGCGCAGCTTGATATCTTAATTTTTCAAGAAGCTCTATACATTTATATTTTCCTATTCAAATAAATACGTTTTCATCCGGTAAAACTTCGAAAAAAATTTATTACGAATATGTATTGAATAAATTTTTTCGTAATCCTAACGGTTAAAAAGTTATTGAACTTTAAGTACTCGTTACTAAGTAAATTTGAAGGAAGAAAAGTTCGAGCAACTCTTAAATGGAATTGACACCATTACTAGATAATTTATTTAATTTTTATAGATTTGAAATAATTTTTTACTTTTTGATAACTTTTCTGGTGACTGCATGTATTTATTTCAAAATTGATAAAACTCTAAACTGTTTATAATAATTAAATAATTTAATAATCGTTTATATAATTATGAATAATATTTATTATTACAATTTAGATATTTTTTCCTATGATTAGCAACTATTTGTGACAGAGATTGTTTCTGTTCTTCATCCTTTGTCCCAAGTTCATTATATTTTTCAATTAAAGCTATTACTTGCGGATGGATACTGAATTTAATTTTCTTCATATCTAATAAATTTTCTTTTATCGCGAATATTTAAAGCCCAATAACTTTTTACCCGTTAGGATTACGAATCAACTTATTCGATACTTTTTTCTAGAAAATTAAATTTCCTAGAAGAAAAATTGATGGCGAATTCAGAGAAAAATTTTTTTTCGTAGTTTTACCGGATGAAATCATAAAAAAAATTTGTTTACGTGTTATATAAACGGGAAATTATAAATTTATTGAGCTTCTTGAAGAATTGAGATATCAAGCGGCGCTTTGGAGGAAATTTTTTTTATGCCTTTGACATAATAGTCCTTGAAAAAAAAAAAAAAATGTTCTTTTTGGATTACTCTAATATTTATACTGTCTGTACGTTACTGTGTAAGTGGGAAAATTTCACTTGGGAGCCGACAGGATCGCCAAGGTAGAGAGGGGATAAGTTGACAATTTTTAGCAGACACAATAGAATATAGACAGGTCGGTGAGGTGGGGGCTACGTTTCCCTAAAATTTGGCGTACCTGAAACCTTCAGACATCAGTTGCTTCAGTGCCTTCCATAAGTTAACTTCGCCATCTAAGTTCTAACTTATTACCATCCAAATTCCAATATATTTTTTTAAATCTAACAATTTATAAAATAACCGAGTGAAAATGTCTGTTCTTCCTGATTTTGACGTTTTATTGAATTACTCTACTCTGCCATTGGAGTTTCCAACTTACGGATCTTCACCAGAAGGTATACGATCAGAAGAATCAAGTTCTTCTCCACCCTCCAGTTCTGACGAAGTCAAGACTTCAAAGACAACAAAAGGTAATGAAACATTTATAAGTGCAAATTATTTTCCAGATTTTTCTTGAAATTTTTTTTTCACACTGTAAAAAATCCGAAGTGAATTCGGATTAAAATTAAATTCGAATTCACTCCGTCACTCGGAGTTCCGGAGTTTTACAAAAAATCACTCCGCATGCAGAGTGAAATGGGAGTTTTTTTTAGCGGAGTGATTGCGGAGTGACGCGGATTTTATTTCACTCCCAAATCACTCCGGTCTGGAGTTTGAATACTTAAATAAATTTATATTTATTTATATTAAACTGCTAAACAATATGTGTGTATGTGTGTGTGTGTGTGTGTGTGTGTGTGTGTGTGTGTGTGTGTGTGTGTGTGTGTGTGTGTGTGTGTGTGTGTGTGTGTGTGTGTGTGCAATAGGGTGCTTAAAAAAAAAAACTTTAATTTTTTTTTTGCTCTTACCCCCTAAAACGTTAGTGGTTGCCAGAAAAATATCCTCCCAAAAGATGGGCTCTCTAGCTCAACTCTAAGAGGTCGCTATTTTAATTTTAATTTCCCTTTTGATTAACACGTAAAAATTTATTTTTTCATTCAAAGTGTAATTACTCATAAGCTGCTCAATATTTTTCAAATTTATACATAAATCTTTAAATTTGATTTCTCAAGCTTTCCAAAACCCTATGACAAGTCATAATTACCATTATTCAAATGTCAATTGAAGCTATTTGAAAAGTATCGACTTTAGATTTCAAAATGAAATTGTTAATTTTCGATTTTTTTTTGCTAGCTTCAATTGGGGATAGTTACGACTTGTCATAGGGTTTTGGAAAGCTTGAGAAATGAAATTTGAAGATTTATGTATAAATTTGAAAAATTTTGAGCAGCTTATGAGTAATTACACTTTGAATGAAAAAATAAATTTTTACGTGTTAATCAAAAGGGAAATTAAAATTAAAATAGCGACCTCTTAGAGTTGAGCTAGAGAGCCCATCTTTTGGGAAGATATTTTTCTGGCAACCACTAACGTTTTAGGGGGTAAGAGCAACAAAAAAATTAAAGCTTTTTTATGAAGCACCCTAGTGTGCAAGTGTGTGTTTGCGTGCATGTGTGCGAATGTGTACTTGTGTGTGTTCGGATGTGTGCAAGTATCTGCGTGTGTGTCCGCGTGTGTGCATGTGTGCAAATGTATGTGAACAAATGTGTGTGTGTGTGCAAATGTGTGTCTATATATGTGTGTGCGTATCAGCTGATCATTTATGTAATACGCGAGTTTTTACTTCGATTTCATTGAGTGGAATTATTTTTTATAAATAATATTTACAAAACTCCGCCTATTGTTACATATAAGAATAACTTTATGAATACTTATTATTAATTAAGTCAATAAGTGTTATAATATTCTTATTTTATTTTATAGGTGGTATTAACATCCATAGAAAACCGCGGACTCGATTCAGTCCAAATCAACTGGATCATTTAGAATCTTTATTCGCGGAGAGCGAATTTTTATGTCGGCCGAGACGAATTTTCACTGCCAACGAACTGGGACTGGAAGAAAGACAGGTGAGAAAATTTTTCTATTTTCGTTATCACTTGTTTACAAATAATAAAATCTCGTACGGAGAATGAATTATTTTATAAAGCCGCACTAAATTGGCAATGTGGCGAAAATTGAAATAAACAGATGCAAGAACTACTATGGCCAAAGTAAAATAGAGAGCGACTTTATTACAAATAATTGTAAATATTTGAAATTTTATTACAGTCGTAATAATTTTTTATGTGTCTCTTTCAATTTCTGTCATGTGCCTAACATGGTCCGGCTTTACTATGACACCCCTGCTGAAAATTTTTTCTATTTACTTGGAAAATCATTGAAAAAAAAAAAAAAAAAAAAAAAAACGAGTTAGTGTATTTTAGTCCTAGAAAACTTGGTATTTCCTTATGTACCCCGTTTTGCCCCTCCCTCTTCTGCGTTCGGAAATTCGTAATTCACAACAAAATATTAACTATTAATTATTATAAAATTATACATCGATCTGATATTTAGAAATTTCTAAGTTTATAATTTTTTTACAGGTAAAAGTATGGTTTCAAAATCGTCGGATGAAAGACAAGAAAGAGAAAGACAGAGATGCAAAGCTTAGAAGAATAAATACATCGGCTGGGTATCGTGCTACTGTACATCATCAGCATCATCATCATCTACCACAAAATGTCGAGTTGAACACCGAAATATACAATAGTTATTGCCCAAATGCCGTCAGCTGTCAAACATCATACAGCGGGAGCCAACAAAACGGGCATAATTACACCGAGAGCTATAATAATGCTTCTAATTCTAATTCCATCGGATATCCTGATAATAATAATAATAACTGTAATTCGAGCATCAGTGGAATCAATAATAACCACAATAGTAATGGTTATTATTCACAACCTGATGATAAATCCTTAAATTGCATCGAGGATTTTTACTACTATACCACTACTGGAACCACGGCTAGTGAACCAATGACTGACTTAGATTTCGATGAACTTCTTTCTAAGCACGTACTTTGAACTTGATTAATTTTGTCATACTAATCTGCCAATTAAGTTATGAATACTATTTATAAATTATGTACTCTAAGACCGAGTGTGTAGTTAATATTAGCACACTTGCCAAACAGTATTTAAACACCAGAAACAATCAGAAACCATAGTTTTACATATGGCCTTAAAAGTCGAACACATTTACCGTGTGTTGAAATAATCTACGTTCGTAACACACTTGGCTTTTAAAAATTCGTTCGAGTCACATTAATTATTATTGTTTCTGAATACTCATATTGTCAGAAGAGAAAATAAGAAATATTGGCAAAAATCTTGTAAAAATTTTAATTCATTATTGTTGTAAATATTTTTTTAGATTATCTTTCTTTTTAAATAACTTGTAAGGTGAATGTGTTAAGCATTCCTAATATATTTAACTTATTAAGCGAATGAATATTTTGTAATAATAAAATCTAAGTAAAAATTAGTGATAATTTTATATTTGTATTTATGATCCTGTTCGTATGAATATAATTAATGTGTATAATTATTTGAATACAAATGTTTAACTTTTCAAATACGTTATTTTTCTTTATTTAATCATTAATTATGAGTTAATTCTTAATAGTTTTTAAAATATACCTCAAAGTAAAAACTTGTCAACAAGCGGTCGTGCATCTAAAAATTTTTTCATTTATTAGATTTATCCAGATTAATTTTTTAGATTTATCCCGATCGGATTAGATCTTTGGATGTACATTGAATAAAATTAATGAAAATTCCATTTAAACAATAAAATAATATTTTACCATTATAGGGGAAGGGAGGGGGGCAAAACGGGCCCCCTCAAATTTTTGATGCCTCGAAATATTAGGGTGCAAATGGGCCGCCCAAAATTTTTAACATGAAAAATGTTGGGGGGAGGGGGTAAAATGGGCTGTCTAGACTTTGAAAACCTACGAATATTTTTTAGCCAAACGGGTTCCTAAAATTTTTTTAACAGATATGATTAAAGAATTATGATAAGGGGCAAACTAGGTCACGAGTTCAACAGCATTACTAACTATAATTTTTTTTAAAAACAATTTATTCTATATAATCGAAAATAATTAAAATATAAGCAATCAAGTAATGAAATTAAGTTATTTTTAGGTCCAAATTTTCACTATCAACTCTTTTCTATACTAAACACACAGCAAAAAGTTTCAAAACACAAAACAAGCGACAAACATACATTGAGTTTTGTTGGGGGCCCGTTTTCCCAACTTTTCAGGATTTTTTAATTTTCATAGACACAGCAAATTAACACAAGAAACTCAGCAGAAGGAAAAAAAAAGTGAAATAAGCTAAAAAACTCGCATTATAAAAATTTTTTAAGGGGGCCCATTTTGCCCCACATTTTTTAATTTAATATTTTTAATGGATAGAACAAATTAACGTCAAATACTTGGCGAGGGAGTAAAAAAAAGTAATACAAGTAAAAAAAACTGAGGATTTAAACATTTTTTTTTTAAGGGGCTTATTTTATCCCCCCCCCCTTCCCCTACACTATTGTTTACCGCTGTCTGCATCCACTGAAGAGAAGTATACATATATAACTTTTACAGCCTCAAAATGTAAAAATTATAGATTTAGGTTTACAGAACTCACAATGTAAAAATTACATTTTTGGTTCTGTAAAAATTACATAATTTTATTGACAGAAAAAATCTGTAAATTTTACAGACTTTTCTGTAATTTTTACAGAACTGTTTTTTCCGCGTGCGTGAGTATTTATTCTGTACCTCCCCCACATTATACCATTATAATAAAACATAATTTTGTAATTAAAAAGTGCCAGCCTCTTACCATTAGCACTGAATTCTGATTACTTTTAATGGTCAAATAATTTTATTAGATGAATTAGATTACGAAAAAAGGGGAATAAAATAAAAAAGGTTACGACAAAACTCAATAGGAAAATGTATACATATATATAGTGAAGTTGTAGAATTCACAGAAGTATTTATGTAAAAAATACAGAGCAAAATACATGCGCACACTTACCCCCATACACCTGCACACACTTACCCGCACACCTACACACATGCGCACACTTACCCCCACACACTCGCACACATGCGCACACTTACCCCCATACACCTACACACATGCACACACTTATCCGCACACATGCGCACACTTGGCCGCAAACCTGCACACGTGCGCACACTTACCCACAAACCTGCACACATGCGCAAACTTACCCGGATAAGTAAATATTACATAAAGTAATAAAGTATAATCTACAGAAAAAATATGTAATTTTTGCAGAACATTATCTGCTAGTTTACATTATGATATTCATAAAAATAACATTTATGAATTTGTAGAAATAACATATTTTATCTGTAAATGTTACAAATAATATCATCAGTAAATTTTACAGATTTTTTTCTGTAACTTTTACAGAAGTGTTTTTCCCGTGCGGGAGATTGGAAAATATTGATGGATATTATCATCATAAATAAAAATTTTATTGAAGGCACGCCTGACTATCGCGCCTTATGTATCCCTTCACAGTATTTGCCCTGATAGCCAAGCTAGCGACAAACTACAGCAGCGACATGCCACCAAGTTGGCCGCAAAAATTTGCGTTCTCATAAGTTGACGGGAAGTTGCTTTCAATTTTCGAAAAAGATGGCGACAGGTTGCGGCAGTAGATTGTCGCCAAATTTCTGAGAAAGTTACACGGAAAAAAGCGCAGCTCAAAATTAGCTAATAATTATAGTCGTCAAATAAAAATTACTTTCCTAAGAGAAATTTCCAATCTCAAACCAAAAATTACTATTATCAATGGAAAATTACATTTTTTTGTTGATTCTTACAATCAGTATTGTAAATTTTACGATTTGTAAAAGTTATAATACAGATTAGCAAAAATTGGATAGAGAATGGTAATAATCCATAATTATTTTACAACAATCATTCTGGAAATAACAAAATTCAAAAATCTCTTTGATAATATTACAATTCTGCGTTAAAAACATTTGTAAGAGTATAAATTGAATATTACAAATCAATAAGAATGAATTACTATAAAACTTATATTTATTTTTATCTATTCTATAAAATTCAGTAGATAAAATAAAAAATATTAGTATAGAGTAGATAGTGATTTTTATTTGGAAACAACAGAAAAGTCACTCATGACTCAAGTTATGTTTACATGAATTTCGCAAAAATTATTCATTTATATCCTGATTATTACAATTTGTAAGATTATTAATTTCATTTTATAACATTTTAAAACTATTACTGAAAACATTGTAAAAAGAACTCTGGTATTCTAAAAATGATAATATCAATTAAATTTTGTTGAGGTATTGCAGTTTTTAAAACATCGATAACGTGAATTGCTACTTAGCGGGTAAAAATTGCTATTTGCCTGTAACTTTTAATACGAGAAATATAATATCGACTGCGTTGTATTTTATTCATATTCGGCATATACTTCGAGATATTGGAAGGATACCTGTAGCCGAGTGGTTAGCATGCTTGCACTTTAACTGGAATATTCGCAAGGCGTAGGTTCGAATCCTACAGTGGTAAAAAAAAAAAAGATGGTGGATTTTAAATAGGTATTGAGATATATACCTAAATATATATATACAGATACATTCCGACGATATGTATATATATATATATATATATATGTTGGAAAAAAAATTTATTATTACACACGAGGAAACAATTTTTACTATCTGGATTAGTAAAAATTCAATAGCAGTCTCAGTGAACGTTTTATTCTAAGATAGATTTTTTACTAAATCAAATGGTAAATTTTATTGAATGCTTTAGTTTTGTACTCTTAAACTCAAAGTAATTTGACTTATAACCCGCATGGAAAAGCTATATATTGTTAAAAGTATATAAAAAAATATATGGTGAATATGTGATAAATATATAGCGGCAAAAATATCTATATTGAAAAATATATGTTTTTTACATATATTGGATTATATATTTATCATAATGTATTTACGTGTATATAATGTTTTGTATTTTTCTTTATATATCTTCTTTATATATAAAAATTACGTGTCACGTTGTTTGTCCGCGATGAACTCCGATTTTACTGAACCGATTTTAAATTTGATTTGCACACCGTGTGCAATTTGATCCAACTTGAAAGATAGGATAGCTTACATCTCAATTTATAGTCGCAATATTATTTTATTGCAAATTATTTGTCTATTATTTGTCAGTCACAATTATCTGTAAACTCCAACCGATTCTAACCGATGACGAAATCTGTTGAGTAGATTGAGTAAGTATTCAATAGATGGCGCTATGTTAGAAATACAAATGTTTTAAAGTCCTCCTAGAGAGTAAGTCGCCGTCGGTTTTTACCCCCACTATAGAAAAAGAAGTCTAATCTCACGCCGTTACTACTCATTAACATTACAAACCGAAAATTTCCGACAATTTCCGACGGTGATTTACTCTCTAAGAGGACTTTATATAAGCTATAATTTGTTTATTACATTCACATGTAATCCGAGTTGGAAAGAGATACAAACTTTACTATTACCAGGACAACAAGCAATTCATCGCCATAACATAATTGCACGTGTGTTCAAACAAAAATTCAAATCCTTAATTGATTTTATTGTTAAATATTAATTTTTTGGTATCACACGTTGTTGGTTGTATTCGATTGTGGAAAAGCGAGGTTTGCCTCATGCCCACATTTTAATTTGGTGTGGGTTCGAATTGGTCTGGGTTCGATTCCCAGTTCGGGCTATCTATATTTTTCTCAATATATCTATAAATTGTCTTATTGAGAAGGTTATTTGCATGTTTGCATGTTTAGGTTTCCACTATATTTAAATATACAGTCGACTCTGTCTGAAGGTTCGCTGCCTAAAGGTTCCCGCTGTCTATAGGTTCCAAGATACATTGCTTAAAGGTTCCCGGATATTCCCCCACCCGCTTTCTCGAGTGAAGAATCACAATTCAGTTTTCAAGCGCTAACTTAAATGCACGTGTTTTTGAGGTTATGTTTACTGCGCAATGTGTTCATTTTCGCGTGCGCCTCGGCGCTCCAGGGAAATATATTGTAGAGGAAGTGCTGATGGTGGGGAGGGAACCTTTAGGCAATGGTCCTGTCCCGACGTGGAACTTTTAGACAGAGTCGACTGTAGTGGAAATAACCTAAACATGCAAATAACCTTCTCAATAAGACAATTTATAGATAAATTGAGAAAAATATAGATAGCCCGAACTGGGAATCGAACCCAGACCAATTCGGTATTGCGCCGAGTGCTCTTCCAGTTGAGCTATCCGGCACTATACTATATTCCATTCAATTTGATCTATTACTTATTGAGCCACACCATTCGGTTTAATATGACAAGAACCTTAGCCACAGCAACGCGTGGCCGGGTCTGCTAGTTATCTCATATAATGCTCAATATATTCTTATCATATATGGATAGTATATATATAATTTATAAGTATAATATAATAAACTTGATATATATATCCATATCTTTTGATTCGTATAATTAGTGGTATACGGTCTCTATATAATTGATTATATATGAAAGAATTTATATGATTAAATATATGGTTCGCGGTATATTGGAATTATATTTTTCCAGTATATTAAAACTTATATTTTTTGCAATATATTGAAAATTTTATTTTTTCAATTTACTTTTTCAATTTCTACACAATTCCACAAAAAAAGCCAAATTTATTATTTTTTCTCCTTCTTTTCATTGACCTTATATTTACTGGCACTAACCTAAAAAAAGTAAAAAAAGTGACATATATTTAACAATATATTGGAAACCATATATTTTGCAATATATTGGAAAACATATATAAAAAATATAAAAAATACTATATATTAATTAATATACTACTTTCAATATAATATGTCAATATAAATAAGATATATTAAAATATATATGTAAAACATACATAAAAAGTCATATATTGATAAATATATTGATAATATGTTGTAGCAATATATTTTTTTTCAATATATTATCATATATTAATACGGCGAAAATATAAATATTATTTTATATATTGTACAATATATCACATTATAATATTCATATATTCTATCATATCTGTTTTCACATATAAAGTTTTTTCATGCGGGGAATTAGTAATTCATAGGATTATGTGATTATAATTTTTACTCATTTAAAAGGAAAATTCCCACATTATTGGACCGTTTCAAGTTTGCCTCGGCGAAATAGTAATTTTTATTTGAAAATTACCGAATATTACCAGATTTTTTTCTTCGTGTGTTTATTCTCGTATCCCTGAAAGTTTAAACGTTATATTAATTTTTTAGTAAATAAACGAAGCAGCCGCTGCGACTTTTGTAGCACGTGTTTTTTAAAAGTACAATAACAAATTGAAAAAAATCTCGTTAGTTAACAATCGTTCAACTTGTTGAAATTAACTTTGAGTAAAATTTCCAACGGGAATAAATTATATAAAGTGTTCAGAATACACCATATTTTTTTCAAATGTAAAAAAAAAATTTAATACCTCAAATAAATTAATTAATGTGTCATACTCGCTTTTGACACCGCGCGCGCAACCTAAAAATATCGCGCGGAAACTCGTTTTTAGCGTTAAATTAAAATTATGAATAATGGAGATAAAAATCCGGGGAGCCGGAGTTTTTTATTGGAAATTTCCTCCTCTTCAAGAATCTTTTCGTAAAATTTCTTGAATATTAATAGTCTATGAAATATTGGCAAAAAACGAAATGCCTTCTTTTTTTTGTCTTTAATTGTTCATAACTTATGCAATTTTTTACGTGCTAATACACACTTTTAGGACATTTTTCTAGGCGTCATTCCGGATCCCATGAGCTATCGCACCTAATTTTTAAAGCAGTATCTCTATTTTGGGCCATTTTCAACTTGTCGACTAGACTATTGTATGAAAAATTCATGGCTGTATTTATGATTTGTGAACTTAGTATGTGCTAATGAGATTAATTTTAATAGAATATAAAACGACAAAAAATATATTATGTGCACCAAGTACGTTTAAATAATGTTTTTTTCTTTTTGGATATTTTAAAAAAATTAGAACAAAAATTTTTAATAATTTGACAGCATCTCAGTTATTTGATATTTTTTTTTATTCCAGTCTTTTTGTGTAAAAACAATAAATTTACAGACAAGTAATTAATGTTTCATAGGGGAGGGGGGGGGGGCAGAGAGGGCCCCTCAAAAATTTCAAAACTTGAAAAAATATGGGGGCACAGCGGGCCCCGCTAAAATATTGATAATAAAAAAAAATTTTTTTATTTTCGCCTATTTACTATAAATCCAATGTATTGGCGCATTTTTAGCCCTACGCATGACATCTGGGGCAAAATGGACTAGCCGAAAATTCTGAAAAAACGATTTTTTTATATTTTCTGGCTGATTCTCTTTGTCTGGGGCCAACTTGGTCATTAAAAATATTCAAAAATTAAAATTTTTTTTTTTAGTTGTTAAATTTTCGAAATAAAGTAAAATTATCACTAGTCTAAAAAATTAAAAAACACGTTATTTGGGTTAAAAATAATGGCAAAAAAGAAATATAGAATTTTTTTTTTTAATTATAATAATTGATTAATCTAATCTGATGGTTGAAAGCCACAAAATGTAATAACCGGCTTAGGGGGGCCTTCCGGTCTCCCCTAATGAGGCCTAAAATAGACCACCATAACTTTTTATCAAATATTTATTATTACTATATAAATGTAATTATAAAAATTTATTAAGAAAGTTAAAGATAATAGAATTACATTTTAAAGTTATATCACAGCAAACTATTAAAATGATTTTTTTTACTATTAAAATACAATCGTTTTATAGTTCTTTGAAAATATCACACGTGTAGCTTCGCACAATTTTGTTGTGAACACCGACACATGAATCATGGGCCCAATTTTTACATTGGCCACATTGAATCCACGGCTCTAAAGATTCCGAGTATAATTCGGCACAAAAAATACAAGCCGTATCATCGACTGATTGTTTTGATTTGCTTTTTCCTTTACCCTCTCCTTCATAATTAATTGTTAAAATAAAATGAAAAATAAAATATATAAAATCTGAAATTTTTTAGGGGGGCCCGCTCTGCCCCTAATTTTTGATTTTTCAATTTTAATGGACGCAGCATAATAAAGTGAAAATGAGTATCAAGGGTCTAAAAAGAAGTAAACGCGTTAAAAAAATTAATCATATTATAATTATTTCCCTTAAGGGGCCCGCTCTGCCCTCCCTTCCCCTAAATATTGAACTATCCATGTAATAAATCCAATAGTTATCTCATGAAAGGTAGACAAAGTCTCAGTCATTATAGGATTAAAAACATTTATGGTATATATCTAAATAAGTAAATAAGTGAGGGTTCAATTACGGCGCCAGACTTCACACCTTAGTTCATTAAAATACATTTAGCCGGCCACAAATCGTTTTTGATAACAATAGTGTAAATGTAAGTCTTAAACTCCCTTCACAAAGACAATTTATTTTAAACGGACAATTGAAAAGTGTGAAGTCTCCATGAATTTACTGAACTTATTCTCTGGACGTTACGGAGCCAGAGTTTCAATCTAAAATCGATTAAAAGACAATTTTTTTTCATAATCTTGACGTTAAAATGAAAATAACTAGCGAACAATGCGGGATCCGAAAAAACTTTGGGAATAACTCTAAGGGATTAAAATTATCTACAAACAAGGTCTTAAGATGTTTTGTATTGCGTCTAATAGTTTCGTCGGAGTATTAGGACGATGTCAAAATTTAATATAAATTCGACTTCAACCTCAAAGATCTTTTGAACAAATAGATTTATCAAAAACTGATAAGAAGCTTTTTTTGTAGAGCATTCAATTACCTACAAAAATATGCCTGCCAATTATTCCTATGATGCATCGTTAACTATTTATTTTTTTCAAAAATTTGTAACTTTCTTTTGGTTGAGTAGAAAAATTATGAGAAACGTTTCTGATGGGGTAAAAGAAAAGAAAATATTTTCGGCCAAATCTAAAGGAGTTGGGTTCAAAAGTAGTCGATTTGGCGTGGAATGCCCCATATATATATATATATATATATATATATATTTTAGAGTTGCCCAAAAAAAAAAATTATTTTGGCTATCATTCCAAAAGCTTCTCTAAGGTATAAAAAAATTCCCTCCAAAGCGCAGCTTGATATCTTAATTTTTCAAGAAGCTCTATACATTTATATTTTCCTATTCAAATAAATACGTTTTCATCCGGTAAAACTTCGAAAAAAATTTATTACGAATATGTATTGAATAAATTTTTTCGTAATCCTAACGGTTAAAAAGTTATTGAACTTTAAGTACTCGTTACTAAGTAAATTTGAAGGAAGAAAAGTTCGAGCAACTCTTAAATGGAATTGACACCATTACTAGATAATTTATTTAATTTTTATAGATTTGAAATAATTTTTTACTTTTTGATAACTTTTCTGGTGACTGCATGTATTTATTTCAAAATTGATAAAACTCTAAACTGTTTATAATAATTAAATAATTTAATAATCGTTTATATAATTATGAATAATATTTATTATTACAATTTAGATATTTTTTCCTATGATTAGCAACTATTTGTGACAGAGATTGTTTCTGTTCTTCATCCTTTGTCCCAAGTTCATTATATTTTTCAATTAAAGCTATTACTTGCGGATGGATACTGAATTTAATTTTCTTCATATCTAATAAATTTTCTTTTATCGCGAATATTTAAAGCCCAATAACTTTTTACCCGTTAGGATTACGAATCAACTTATTCGATACTTTTTTCTAGAAAATTAAATTTCCTAGAAGAAAAATTGATGGCGAATTCAGAGAAAAATTTTTTTTCGTAGTTTTACCGGATGAAATCATAAAAAAAATTTGTTTACGTGTTATATAAACGGGAAATTATAAATTTATTGAGCTTCTTGAAGAATTGAGATATCAAGCGGCGCTTTGGAGGAAATTTTTTTTATGCCTTTGACATAATAGTCCTTGAAAAAAAAAAAAAAATGTTCTTTTTGGATTACTCTAATATTTATACTGTCTGTACGTTACTGTGTAAGTGGGAAAATTTCACTTGGGAGCCGACAGGATCGCCAAGGTAGAGAGGGGATAAGTTGACAATTTTTAGCAGACACAATAGAATATAGACAGGTCGGTGAGGTGGGGGCTACGTTTCCCTAAAATTTGGCGTACCTGAAACCTTCAGACATCAGTTGCTTCAGTGCCTTCCATAAGTTAACTTCGCCATCTAAGTTCTAACTTATTACCATCCAAATTCCAATATATTTTTTTAAATCTAACAATTTATAAAATAACCGAGTGAAAATGTCTGTTCTTCCTGATTTTGACGTTTTATTGAATTACTCTACTCTGCCATTGGAGTTTCCAACTTACGGATCTTCACCAGAAGGTATACGATCAGAAGAATCAAGTTCTTCTCCACCCTCCAGTTCTGACGAAGTCAAGACTTCAAAGACAACAAAAGGTAATGAAACATTTATAAGTGCAAATTATTTTCCAGATTTTTCTTGAAATTTTTTTTTCACACTGTAAAAAATCCGAAGTGAATTCGGATTAAAATTAAATTCGAATTCACTCCGTCACTCGGAGTTCCGGAGTTTTACAAAAAATCACTCCGCATGCAGAGTGAAATGGGAGTTTTTTTTAGCGGAGTGATTGCGGAGTGACGCGGATTTTATTTCACTCCCAAATCACTCCGGTCTGGAGTTTGAATACTTAAATAAATTTATATTTATTTATATTAAACTGCTAAACAATATGTGTGTGTGTGTGTGTGTGTGTGTGTGTGTGTGTGTGTGTGTGTGCAATAGGGTGCTGAAAAAAAAAAACTTTAATTTTTTTTTTGCTCTTACCCCCTAAAACGTTAGTGGTTGCCAGAAAAATATCTTCCCAAAAGATGGGCTCTCTAGCTCAACTCTAAGAGGTCGCTATTTTAATTTTAATTTCCCTTTTGACTAACACGTAAAAATTTATTTTTTCATTCAAAGTGTAATTACTCATAAGCTGCTCAAAATTTTTCAAATTTATACATAAATCTTCAAATTTGATTTCTCAAGCTTTCCAAAACCCTATGACAAGTCATAATTACCATTATTCAAATGTCGATTAAAGCTATTTGAAAAGTATCGACTTTAGATTTCAAAATGAAATTTTTAATTTTCGATTTTTTATTGCTAGCTTCAATTGGGGATAGTTACGACTTGTCATAGGGTTTTGGAAAGCTTGAGAAATGAAATTTGAAGATTTATGTATAAATTTGAAAAATTTTGAGCAGCTTATGAGTAATTACACTTTGAATGAAAAAATAAATTTTTACGTGTTAATCAAAAGGGAAATTAAAATTAAAATAGCGACCTCTTAGAGTTGAGCTAGAGAGCCCATCTTTTGGGAAGATATTTTTCTGGCAACCACTAACGTTTTAGGGGGTAAGAGCAACAAAAAAATTAAAGCTTTTTTATGAAGCACCCTAGTGTGCAAGTGTGTGTTTGCGTGCATGTGTGCGAATGTGTACTTGTGTGTGTTCGGATGTGTGCAAATATCTGCGTGTGTGTCCGCGTGTGTGCATGTGTGCAAATGTGTGTGAACAAATGTGTGTGTGTGTGTGCAAATGTGTGTCTATATATGTGTGTGCGTATCAGCTGATCATTTATGTAATACGCGAGTTTTTACTTCGATTTCATTGAGTGGAATTATTTTTTATAAATAATATTTACAAAACTCCGCTTATTGTTACATATAAGAATAACTTTATGAATACTTATTATTAATTAAGTCAATAAGTGTTATAATATTCTTATTTTATTTTATAGGTGGTATTAACATCCATAGAAAACCGCGGACTCGATTCAGTCCAAATCAACTGGATCATTTAGAATCTTTATTCGCGGAGAGCGAATTTTTATGTCGGCCGAGACGAATTTTCACTGCCAACGAACTGGGACTGGAAGAAAGACAGGTGAGAAAATTTTTCTATTTTCGTTATCACTTGTTTACAAATAATAAAATCTCGTACGGAGAATGAATTATTTTATAAAGCCGCACTAAATTGGCAATGTGGCGAAAATTGAAATAAACAGATGCAAGAACTACTATGGCCAAAGTAAAATAGAGAGCGACTTTATTACAAATAATTGTAAATATTTGAAATTTTATTACAGTCGTAATAATTTTTTATGTGTCTCTTTCAATTTCTGTCATGTGCCTAACATGGTCCGGCTTTACTATGACACCCCTGCTGAAAATTTTTTCTATTTACTTGGAAAATCATTGAAAAAAAAAAAAAAAAAAAAAATGAGTTAGTGTATTTTAGTCCTAGAAAACTTGGTATTTCCTTATGTACCCCGTTTTGCCCCTCCCTCTTCTGCGTTCGGAAATTCGTAATTCACAACAAAATATTAACTATTAATTATTATAAAATTATACATCGATCTGATATTTAGAAATTTCTAAGTTTATAATTTTTTTATAGGTAAAAGTATGGTTTCAAAATCGTCGGATGAAAGACAAGAAAGAGAAAGACAGAGATGCAAAGCTTAGAAGAATAAAAACATCGGCTGGGTATCGTGCTACTGTACATCATCAGCATCATCATCATCTACCACAAAATGTCGAGTTGAACACCGAAATATACAATAGTTATTGCCCAAATGCCGTCAGCTGTCAAACATCATACAGCGGGAGCCAACAAAACGGGCATAATTACACCGAGAGCTATAATCATGCTTCTAATTCTAATTCCATCGGATATCCTGATAATAATAATAATAACTGTAATTCGAGCATCAGTAGAATCAATAATAACCACAATAGTAATGGTTATTATTCACAACCTGATGATAAATCCTTAAATTGCATCGAGGATTTTTACTACTATACCACTACTGGAACCACGGCTAGTGAACCAATGACTGACTTAGATTTCGATGAACTTCTTTCTAAGCACGTACTTTGAACTTGATTAATTTTGTCATACTAATCTGCCAATTAAGTTATGAATACTATTTATAAATTATGTACTCTAAGACCGAGTGTGTAGTGAATATTAGCACACTTGCCAAACAGTATTTAAACACCAGAAACAATCAGAAACCATAGTTTTACATATGGCCTTAAAAGTCGAACACATTTACCGTGTGTTGAAATAATCTACGTTCGTAACACACTTGGCTTTTAACAATTCGTTCGAGTCACATTAATTATTATTGTTTCTGAATACTCATTTTGTCAGAAGAGAAAATAAGAAATATTGGCAAAAATCTTGTAAAAATTTTAATTCATTATTGTTGTAAATATTTTTTTAGATTATCTTTCTTTTTAAATAACTTGTAAGGTGAATGTGTTAAGCATTCCTAATATATTTAACTTATTAAGCGAATGAATATTTTGTAATAATAAAATCTAAGTAAAAATTAGTGATAATTTTATATTTGTATTTATGATCCTGTTCGTATGAATATAATTAATGTGTATCATTATTTGAATACAAATGTTTAACTTTTCAAATACGTTATTTTTCTTTATTCAATCATTAATTATGAGTTAATTCTTAATAGTTTTTAAAATATACCTCAAAGTAAAAACTTGTCAACAAGCGGTCGTGCATCTAAAAATTTTTTCATTAGAGAAAAAATTCCATTTTAATTGACACTAATAAAATTTTGTTTTAATCCTGCACAAAAAAAAATAATTCTTGGGGCAACAAATTTGTTGTGTTATGAACTGAAAACAAAAATTTTATTTGGATGATAAAAAATTTTATAATTCAAATAATTTTTTCTTGCTCTAAAAAAATTTTTTCTCGCTCCAAGAATTTTTAAGTTTACAATTTATAGTACCAAAAAATTCTTGTGACAAGTAAAAATTTTTTTGGGACGAATTAAAATTTTTTGCATTAATAAATCCTTTTTTTTGGTTCGAACAAAGTTTGGATCAGTTAAAATCCAATTTGATCTGATATTTCATATATAGAAATATCTATATTTCGTGTAGATTTATCCAGATCGGATTAGATCTTTGGATGTACATTGAATAAAATTAATGAAAATGCCATTTAAACAATAAAATAATATTTTACCATTAAAGGGGAAGGGAGGGGGGCAAAACGGGCCCCCTGAAATTTTTGATGCCTCGAAATATTAGGGTGCAAATGGGCCCGCCAAAGTTTTTAACATGAAAAATGTTTGGAGCGGGGAAGGGGTAAAATGGGCTGTCTAGACTTTGAAAACCTACAAATATTTTTTAGCCAAACGGGTTCCTAAAATTTTTTTAACAGATATGATTAAAGAATTATGATAAGGGGCAAACTAGGTCACGAGTTCAACAGCATTACTAACTATAATTTTTTTTAAAAACAATTTATTCTATATAATCGAAAATAATTAAAATATTTGCAATCAAGTAATAAAATTAAGTTAATTTTAGGTCCAAATTTTCACTATCAACTCTTTTTTATACTAAACACACAGCAAAAAGTTTCAAAACATAAAACAAGCGACAAACATTCATTACCCAGGTAGGAATCGCCACGGCTGACCATAGGCCGAGCCTTGGCCCTGTTGTCACTTGCCAAGCTTCGGCAGCTGACCATTGGCCCAAGCCTCGGCCAGGGCTTGGCCCAATGGTTTGATTACGTTAAGCCAAGTCTTGGCAGCTAACCATTGGCCCAAGTCTATAGGCCGAGGCTTGGTCCAATGGTTTCGTTTAATTAAGCCGAGCTTTGGGTGGTGACCATTGGCCCGAGCCTCGGCCAGGGCCAGGCCCTATGTTTTGATTTTTGTTAAATCGAGCCTTGGGTAGTGACCATTGGCCCGAGCCGCGGCCAGGGCCGGGCCTGATAGTTTAATTTAAGTTAAATCGAGCCTTGGCCGCTGACCATTGGCCCAAGGATCGGCCGAGGCTGGGTCCGATAGTTTAATTTTTGTCAAGCCGAGCCTTGGCAGCTGACCATTGGCCAATGCCTCAGCATGGGTTAAATTTTTATTTAATATTAAAATTATCAACTTTACATGTATCTATATATATGTATATAGAAAAGACCAGGGCATAACGGTCTACCGAGTATACGATTAATATCAAGAGTTGAAATTTTCAAAAAGTAAAATTGTTTGATATACAATAATTTTCATTTAATTAGTTATTGCTATGTACAAAACTTTAGTTAACATGAAATTTTTATTTTCGGCGGGCAAAATGGGGTATCCTTTAAAAAAGTTGAAAAAAAAAATTTCTGAAAGTTGATCAAATTTCATTAAATTCAAATTTTTTATATGTAATATACATAAAGAAAAATTACATTTCACATCATTGGTGGATACAAAGGCAAAAAAAACATTTTTTTGTGGGGCAGAGAGGCCCCCCTCCAATAAATGATAATTTTTTTTTTTATTAAATTGTTTTCATCATTAAGAATGTATTTCTTTCTCTTGACAATTATTTTTGGTTTTACAATACTCTAAAAAAATTTTTTTAGGTGTAATAAATCGTTTTCCCTCGATTAGCTTAATTACTAATTGTTATGTAATAAAAAAAAACAATTCCATATTTTTCATTTGTCATTATTGTGAACCCAAAAAACGTGTTTTTTGATTTTTTAGACTACAGATTATTTTGCATTATTTCAAAAATTTTATCAATAAAAAAATAAAATATTATTTTCGAATATTTTTAGTGGCCGAATTTGTCACAGCTATAGAGAATCAGCCGAAAAATGAATTAATATATTACATTTTTTTTAATTTGACGATAAAAATATGAAAGAATCATTTATTCAGAATTTTTGGATGGTCCATTGTGCCCCAGGTGTCATGCGTAGTGCTAAAAATGCGCAAATATATCGGATTTATAGCAATTAGACGAAAAAAAAACATTTTTTTTTTTTAATATTTTGGGGGTACTCCGTTTTGCCTACCCTACCCCCTTTTGCCCCCCCTCCTTCCCTAGTAGTGCTAATAAAAATATCTCATTACTCATCAGACAATTTTGTTCATTAAATAAAACTACAGTTCACCTCATCTTTACGATTTAATATTTTTGAATTAAATTGTATTTAAATAATTAACAAGCAAAAAAATCATGATTATTTGGACATCAGATTTAGCACAGTGGATAGCGTCCCGGCCTAGTAATCAGAAGGATCTCAGTTCGAACCCCGGTAGCCCCCAAATAATTTTATTCGTTATTTCCCATTAATTCAGTAATTAGTTAATTACAATCCAATGTAATGTCGATAAAAGTGTGATCAAACTTTTTTTAAATTATATTTATTAATTTAAATAATAATATTTTAGATCGAGCATTGGGTGAGCCTTAGATTTTTTGCTACCCGAGGTTTGGCCGAGGCTTGATTTTTTGTTTCCCAAGCCTTGGCCAAGACTCAATTTTTTGTTTCCCAAGACTCGGCCGAGGCTTGATATTTCGTTCCCCAAGGCTGGGGACATTGTTATCATCCAAGGCTTGGACCGATTCCTTGGCCCAATGATCAGCCAAGGCACGTGCCAAGCCTTGCATAATCCTAGTGACGCTTGGCCAAGGCTTGGTCCAAACCTTGCCCAGTTGTTCTTTCCTACCTGGGTTGAGTTTTGTTGGGGGCCCGTTTTCCCAACTTTTCAGGATTTTTTAATTTTCATAGACACAGCAAATTAACACAAGAAACTCAGCCGAAGGAAAAAAAAGTGAAATAAGCTGAAAAACTCGCATTATAAAAATTTTTTGAGGGGGCCCATTTTGCCCCCCCCCCCCGCCCCACCCTTCCCTTATACTATTGTTTACCGCCGTCTGCATCCAGTGAAAAGAAGTATACATATATAACTTTCACAGCCTCAAAATGTAAAAATTATAGATTTAGGTTTACAGAACTCACAATGTAAAAATTACATTTTTGGTTCTGTAAAAATTACATAATTTAATTGACAGACAAACATCTGTAAATTTTACAGACTTTTCTGTAATTTTTATAGAACTGTTTTTTCCGCGTGCGTGAGTATTTATTCTGTACCTCCCCCACATTATACCATTATAATAAAACATAATTTTGTAATTAAAAAGTGACAGCCTCTTACCATTAGCACTGAATTCTGATTATTTTGAATGGTCAAATAATTTTATTAGATGAATTAGATTACGAAAAAACGAGAATAAAATAAAAAAGGTTACGACAAAACTCAATAGGAAAATGTATACATATATATAGTGAAGTTGTAGAATTCACAGAAGTATTTATGTAAAAAATACAGAGCAAAATACATGCGCACACTTACCCCCATACACCTGCACACACTTACCCACAAACCTGCACACATGCGCACACTTACCCGCATAAGTAAATATTACATAAAGTAATAATGTATAATCTACAGAAAAAATATGTAATTTTTGCAGAACATTATCTGCTAGTTTACATTATGATATTCATAAAAATAACATTTATGAATTTGTAGAAATAACATATTTTATCTGTAAATGTTACAAATAATATCATCAGTAAATTTTATGGATTTTTTTCTGTAACTTTTACAGAACTGTTTTTTCCGTGCGGGAGGTTGGAAAATATTGATGGATATTATCATCATAAATAAAAATATATTGAACGCACGTCTGACTATCGCGCCTTATGTATCCCTTAACAGTATTTGCCCTGATAGCCAAGCTAGCGACTAACTACAGCAGCGACATGCCATCAAGTTGGCCGCAAAAATTGGCGTTCTCATAAGTTGACGGGAAGTTGGCTTCAATTTTCCGAAAAAGATGGCGACAGGTTGCGGCAGTAGATTGTCGCCAAATTTCTGAGAAAGTTAGCATTAACTTGTCATCAGTTATTAAAGCTGAGATTGTAGAAAAGTTAACAACATATTAACCCTTTTCCGGTTTGGAGTCTTGAGCAGTCTCGGTGTCAGTAGCTGTGTGGGTATAAAACCAATCCTACCAAAAACAGATTCTCTGTATAAAATCGCGCTAAGTACACCTTTGAAATTTTTTTACAATTTTTTTTTTCCAATTCTATGAAAATTTATTCCATGATTTCGAATTTTATTAAGTATTTGGTATTTTTTCGATTCGATTCATTTTTTTTGTAAAAAGAATCTTTTCTTGATTGTCAAAAATTTTAAACGTGTACTTGGCGCGATTTTATACAGAGAATCTGTTTTTGGAAGGATAAAGTATCAAGAATCTTGGCGTCAAATTTCAACTGCACGTTTATGCGTAAAATTGTGGACAAAATGGCGCGCTCTGAAAGCAAGACTTTCTGGTCAAAATTTTGATGTGAATCAGTTGCGATCACATCGACGACAACTTCAGATTTTGTAAATGTTGACTACAAATTGTTACCAGCTTTCCCAGAAAGTTTGCGACAATCTACCAATCTACAATATATCGCTTTCTGGGAAAATTGAAGCTCAACTTTCCGTTAACTAATGAAATGTTAACTTTTGCCACAAAATTTCTCAAAAATATGACGTCAAATTATTGTTAACTTATGAAAATGTCAATTTTCATGTTCAACTTGGCGACAGGTTGCGCCAAGTTTCTGAGAACGTTGGTAACAACTTGTAGTCAACAGTTAAAAAGACTGATTTTGACGTCAACTTGATCGCAACTGATTGACGCTAACTTTCTGACCAGTCTTACCATCGGGGTGGGAAGATTTCTCGAACGGCCATCGGTAATTTACCTGACTTCGGTTTCGAAAGATTTCATTTTTACTACGCATCAAATTACTGTCAATTTCAAGCTAAAGTGGCCATTAGGGTACAGTTTAAGCTTCAATGTTTAAAGATTTTTGCCCCTAAAGTCTTTTTTACTGTAGAAACTGTAATTTTTCAACTGCTCTTTTTTCCGTGTATATATTTTGATGTCAATTTTCTCACTTAATACTGATAATAATTGAATATTTAATTAATATTTTTTAAGTTAAAGATTATTCAGGCTCTAGAATTTTCGAGAAGTCGCGCGTACTATGTATTATTTTGGGTGTTCGAAGACGCTCGAAGATTCGAAGAGGTCCGGTAGATTCCGCTTCCTTATTTTTCTGTTTTCTACTTCTTCCTCTTCTCCACTTCACTACTTCTCCAGATTTTTCTTACCCTTTCTAGTTCTTTCGTAGTCGTTTTAAACATGCGATTAAATCCGATTGAAAGTCAATCAGAAATTTCAAATTAAATTCGATCATAATTTTCCAAACAGAGTTTTTAATCAGGGATTTGAATTAAAATTTTTAAATGTAATTTTTTTTACTCAAAAGAATTTAAAATCAACAAAATTATTTTTCAACAAATTTTAAAAATAAAATTTTTAAAAAATGCACTTATCAATTTAAAAATTTTTTAAATGCGCATTTTTTAAAAATTTCATTTCATTAATTATTTACTCTATTTATTTATAATTTTAAATTTGTCTGATGTCTGCTACATTCACACTCATATACACTAATGCAAAAAATTAAAGGAGCAGAAAAATTTTATAAATTTTTTAGTGATTTTTGGAAGGCTGTAACTTGGTGAAAAATGATCGTATCGAGATTTTAAAAAAAAACATTTTGTAGCTTGAAATCTCTAGTTTTGGTGCATTTTTTTCAAAATTTTTTAAAAGCTCCGATTATTGCGCAAACATGAGAAATACCGCGAGACAAAAAATTTCTCAATTTTTTTTTTTTTCCGAAGAGCCCACGGACCGCGAAAAAATTCTTTCAACTAAACGAATGCATAGTTCGTTTAGAAAATTTATTCAGCTTCAATTTGTTTTTTTTTTAACCTCGTAGGACGATTTGTCGCAGAGATATCAGCCTTCAAACAGAAAATGATCCTTTTGGCTTTGATCATCGATATTTCAGGTACCAATGATCGCACAGAAAGTTGAAGGGCGGCAGTGAAAACTTGAATAAATTCCCCATAAGACTCTGTCATCATTTTTTGAAAAAAAAAATTTTTTTTATTTTTAACATCCATTCGAAGTAAGCACAAAAAAATGACTTTTTTTGGTTTTTTAGTAAATCAACCGCTACTCTGCAAATATCGATAAAAAAAATAATGTTGCCAGGGACTTTTTTAGCTTAATGTACCCCCAAGACCCCTGTAAATTTTTAAATTGATCTATCGAACCGTTTTTTGGGAATCATCGATCAAAGTTTAGCTAAACAATTAAAGGAGCAAGTTTTGTTCCTTTAATTGTGTAATCATAATCAAAATTAAAAAATTTTTTTTTTTCGACTTTTCTCAAATTTTTGCGTTGGTAACTCAGCAAATGCAAGGAAATGACAAAAAAAATAAAAAATTTCCAAAAAATGTCAAAAAAAATCGAAGAAAAAAAAAATTGAAACTTTTTTTTGTGTTCTTAATTTTTTTTTTGACATTTTTTGGAGCTTTTAAATAATTTTGAAAAAAATGCACCAAAACGAGAGATTTCAAGCTACAAAATGCTTTTTTTAAAATCTCGATACGATTTTTTTTCACCAAGTTACAGCCTTCCAAAAATCACTAAAAAATTTATAAAATTTTTCTGCTCCTTTAATTTTTTATGATACTGAAGTTAGCAGACGTCTAATAATTTTTGGACTTTTTTTTAGACGATAAACCATAAAAAAAAAAATATTTGAAAAAATTGCACCTATAGTTTTTTTAATTTTCTACATGTGCATATTTTTATTTTATTTTTTTGCAATTGATTTGTTGAGAAACAAAAATTCAAAAATTTTTAAATGTCTGCTAATTTCAGGATCATAATTTTTTGCATTAGTGTATTTAAACTCATTTTCAACAAAGCGTTTATCGAAATTTTAATTTTAATCGAGTTTATTTCAACCTAAAAATAAATCAAAAAAAAAATTATCATTTAATTACACATATTAATACGAAATACTGTCATATTATTTTGTTATTGATAATTTAAATTATCAGTTACTGCACATGCGCTCTAGAGTTTTGAATACGGCGCCACCAAGCTCACAAACAATCAATCAAACCGAGCCGTTCATCGAACCAGTCGCCATTTTAATTTTACCAGTGAGTCAAAGTACGACGTCATCAAAAGTATTTTATTAAAAGTGTCATTGAAATCATTAAATAATTCTAATATCCATCAAAATTTATCTCCAGTTCCTCAAAAAATAAAATTCAAATAAATTTGAATTTTGAATTTCAAAGAAAAAAAACAATTCCACAACCACAAGATGACGGGAAAACGCAGCCATCAATATAACGAAGACTCGTCTGGAGACAGTGATTTTTATTACGAAAATTCATCGACTGGTAATTCAAACAATGGCTCAATAATTGAATCTATCGAACCACAAGTTCGTAAACGCGGTCGCGGTCCATCAAAGCGGCCATGTTTGAATCGCAACGCGCTGATGGCACGAATGAATCGTCAAAAAAAAAAGGAATATGTTGAAAAAATAGAAAGCAAACTAATGCACCATCGTCAAGAAATAAAAGACTTGACTTCAATAAATAAAAAGCAGTGCATTGAGTTAAAAAAATTAAACGCAGAAGTGTCATATTTAAAAAATATCATCAACAATAAATCTAGTATTTCATTGCTCCTGAAATCAATGAACGAAATTCTGCGACGCAGCAAAAGAAAACCAGATCCGAGTCCAAAGTCCATTTGTCATATAGCAGAAAATAAAATCAACAATGGCGAAGAAAAAGGTATATATTTAAATAACAATCCTTTTTTACAGATGACGCTGCCGGCAATCGCAGTGTCCGATCATGACTACGCTAGTTCATGTCCTGATAACTTGTTTAATTTTGAAGGGGTTAATTACGATCCAACAAACGGCCAAGTTTCTGTAAAAGATTTAAATCTTACTTGCGACAGTGCCATCAAACCTCAGAATGAATTGACGAAATCATTTGAATCCGTCGAAGACATTGATCTAGGAATCAGCGACACAGACATCGAACAGCTCAGTTCGATCGACGATATGTTCAATAATTTAAATGACGACCTGGATGACAATGAGCCGATTGATTTTTTAAAACCCAACGACAGTCCTGTGGAGTCGATAGATCTGTTCAATGATTTGGACAACGGAATTTGCGTCCACGTTAATTCTGGAAGAGTTTCACTGGAATTTTGCTCAGCTTGCCACTACAACAGCGTCAATTCAAACGGACCCTGAATTTGGATGACAATCTTACGGAATTCGGTTATAGATCTGACAGATTTATTTACTGGATGGTCGGTAACGTAGAATAAGAAGACTACGGCTCATTTATTTTTTTATAATTATTTTCTATTAAAATACTGTAGGTTGTAAGTTTCATATATAAAACTACTGTAAGTTTATTTATGTTAGTTAAGGATGATAGTGTATGTTATATTATTGTTATTTACGTTGTGAACCTCCGAGACTGTACCAGTTCTTTCATTTTTACAGGACTTGAGGCGGCAGGAAATTTATCTCGGATCTATGGGATATTTGCCAGATAAAATTAAGGTGGGCGTCAATTTAAAATGAGCAGTCACATTTTTTTGTGAAAACGATTGATTAATTAAATATCAAATGTATGAATTAGGGTGTTTCAGAAAAAAAAAATTTTTTTTTGGTACTCAAAAATTGAAAGTATACCGGAAAATAAAAATTTTGGTGCCAATCCGAGCTCATAATAACAATATTAAGGTTTGCCTCAATCCATTTTTCTGTTTTCCATTTAAATAACATAGGAAAAATTTTTTTTTTTTTAGAATTTTCTAGCTTACAGACTACTCAACGGATTTTTATGCGCAATGAAATTTTGTGTAGGAAATTGAACGCTCTACAAAAAAAGTCTCTTATCATTTTTTGATAAATCCCACTGTTCAAAAGTTATTTAAGTTTCAAATCAAATTTATAGTAAATTTTGAGATCTTTTCACTTTTCCGACGAAACTATCAGTCTTATTACAAAATGTCATTGACATTTTTTGTAGGTAATTTTATTCCTTACAAATTATTACAAATAAAATTTTTCGAAATTCCGCATTGTTTTTAATATATTTTCATTTCAATGTCAAGCACTTAAAATTAATCAGAAATCTCTTTTTTTAAGAGCTTGGCATTGAAATAGAAATAACTTTAAAACAACGCAGAATTTCGAAAAATTTTATTTGTAATAATTTGTAAGGAATAAAATTATCTACAAAAAAGTTTCTATGACATTTTATGATAAGACTGATAGTTTCGCCGGAAAAGTGAGAAGATCTCAAAATTTACTATAAATTTGACTTGAAGCTTAAATAACTTTTGAACAGTAGGATTTATCAAAAATTGATAAGAGACTTTTTTTGTAGAGCGTTCAATTTCCTACAAAAACATTTGTTGTGCATAAAAATCCGTTGATTGGTTTATGAGCTGGAAAATTCTAAAAAAAAAAAAATTTTTTTCCCGTGTTATTTAAATGGAAAATAGAAAAATGGATTGAGGCAAACTTTAATGTCATTATTAAGAGCTCGGAATGGTACCAAAATTCTTATTTTTAGTTATACTTTCAATTTTTGGATACCATAAAAAAAAAAAAAATTGTTTTTTTTTTTTTTTGAAACACCCTAGTATGAATGATATGATAGTAAAGTTAGCAGACAAAATTTTTTTTAACAGATAAATAATGAAAAAAAAAAATTTATGAAAAAATGCACGTCGGAAATTTCATTAACTATACGTGCAATTTTTCAAAGTATTTTTTTTAATATTTATTTTTTCGTTAAAAGAAATCCAAAAGTTTTTAAATGTCTGCTAACTTTATTGTCGAATGAATGATTCTGAAGTTAGCAGACAATTAACAATTTTCGGTTTTTTTTTTTTTGACAATTTAATTAAAAAAAAATAAAATCTAAAAATATGCACATGTAGAAAATTTTAAAAATTTCTGGTGCAATTTTTTTTAATATTTTTTTTTTTTATAATTTATCGTTTAAAAAAAATCCAAAAATTATTAGACGTCTGCTAACTTCAGTATCATAAATATTTGAATGAGTGTAAATGTAGCAGACAGAGAAATTTAAAATTATAAATAGAGTAAATAATTAATAAAATAAAATTTGAAATAAATGCACAGTTTAAAAATTTTCAAATTAAGTGCATTTTTTTGAAATTTTTTTTTAATTACTTACTCTATTTATAAATTTAAATTTCGCTGATGTCTGCTACATTCTCATTCAAATATTTATGATACTGAAGTTAGCAGACGTCTAATAATTTTTGGATTTTATTTTAGACGGTAAATTATAAAAAAAAAAAAATTTTGAAAAAACTGCACCTGTAGTTTTAAAAATTTTCTACATGTGCATATTTTTAGTTTTCATTTTTTTGTAATCGACTTGTTGAAAAAAAAAATCCGAAAATTTTTAATTGTCTGCTAACTTCAGGATCATAAATATTTATATTTTTAATTTCTAATTCGTAAAAAAAAAAATTATTTGCGCAAGAAAATTTTTTCATTATGAATTAAAAACTTGGATTTTTTATTTATTTTATCGAGAAAAATTTTTCTTGTGCAAATAAAAATTATTTTGTTATTAAATTCAAAAAGTTCATTCGTTTAAACAAAAAAAATGTGATTTTTTGACGCAATTTTTTAAAATTTATAATTAAGCCTTTTGGAATGGTTACAGTTGTCGCATTGCTGAATGGAGCTTGATGCAGAATTTAAAAATAACGCCAGTTAAACTCTAATTAATATACACTTAGCAACGTTTATCAGGTTGAGTATTATGTATCACAGACATTTATAATTCCCATTTGTTAATTAAAAAAGATATGAAAGGCATCAGTTGCCTGCAATAGTTTTGCTGAATCTATCAAATGCCTGCAATATTTTTTCGTACATTATATTCTTACTGCTCAGTTGCCTGCTAAAATTTATTTTCTACGGTTCCATTGCTTACAGAAATATAAAATATGTAATTTAATTGCAGACTTCTATTGCCACTTGAAAATATTTCATGATGTCCAATTGATTGCTATTTAACTGCGTACCCAAGTCAATGAAATTCCTAATTGATGTTGATGAGCTGCTGATTTATTTGCCGAGAAAATCAAGTGGGTGAGGGAAATGATCGACGTTCAAGACCGAGCACTTGAGAAAAAAAACGCAGCTGATCTGAAAAATATCAGAACCACTGCAGTCTTCACAAAAGTAACTGGAAAATTCCGAGTTTTCTATTAGAAATTAGTGGCCTGGTCAGGTAATTTTCTACATCGACTCTGAGATTCAGTCCAGTATCTTATGATGGACCGGGCGAGTCATACTGTTGTGAAAATTACCGTGGGTCTGATATTTTACAGAGCAGCTGCGTTTTTTTTTCTCAAGTGATCGGTCTTGAACGTCGATTATTTCCTTCACCCACTTGATTTTCTCGGCAAATAAACCAGAAGCTCATCTACAATAATTAGGAAATTCATTGACTTGGGTACGCAGTTAAATAGTAATCAATGAACATCATGAAATATTTTTAAGTGCCAATGGAAGTCTGCAATTAAATTATATATTTTATATTTACGGAGGCAATAGGGCTAGAAAATAAATTTTAGTAGGAAACTGAACAGTAAGTATTTGTAATGTACGAAAAAATATTGTAGGCAACTAAAAGTTCTTTAAATTACGTAATATTATTTTTCGCAATCTTTAAAATTACAAGTAAAATTTGTGTCAAAAACAAAATATTTTTTTTACTATCAAAATTTTAAATTTATTCCATATAAAGATTCAGTTTTTTATTTTTTAAATAAAATTTTGAGAAAGAAAAAGAATGAAAATGTAGGGAAAATTTTTCTATAAAAATCATTTGACTCAAAAACTTTTTTTTTAATTACATTTAAGAAAAATTTATGAATAAACATTTCAAGTTAATTAATAACCGAAAATTTGAAATCTCAAAATAAAATGATAGATTTAAATTTGAAAATTAAAAATATTATTCTCATATCAATGAAAATTTAAGTTTCAGCTTTCAACTTGCGACTGATCAGCAATAGCGCAATGGAACGGCTTTTATTTATCTTATAAATAAATAAATATACAACATTGTTGGTAATTAAACGTTTAGACGTCATGAAAAAAATCCGTCTCAAGTACCTCGTATTAATTATTCACTTAAATTACATGTACATGAGAAATTTTTTTTTTCTGTCTGTGATATAATTTACATATTAATTATTCAACACTTTCCATGTTCTTTAATTGTTATTTAAAAAAAAAAAGAACTTTAGAATTCAATGAATTTTTTTTTAAATTTTATTATCATTCACAAATTACAGATCTCGGAGGTAAATATAAATTGGTTTTGTTGTATTTCATTACTCTACATTTATGTAATACCAATATTATATATTTTAGTGAAAAAGAAAAAATATTCAAATATACGTTATAATATATATGTACAAATGTTTTTTTTACTAAGCCGTTAAATAAATTGTAATTACAATATTTTTTGTTTAACTTATGTAACTCTAATTTATATTAATGATTAAATGTCATTCCATTTTCAATGAGTGATAAGTGGAGCTTAATGTTTAATTCAATAATCGTTAAAATGTAAAAAAATACAGAATAATTTAAGTTTTTATTGAGAATAATTAAAGACCGAGCCTACTAAAAACATCAGGTTTTTTTATGTGTGCCACTGTTGCTACTTTGTTGAATGTTACTTGTTTCGTACCAATTCCCAATCGTGATTTTGCTGGCAGTGAAATCAATCGTTCTGATGCTGCAAATTAAAAAAAAAAAATATTAATGTCGAGGCATTTTAAATTTATTTATTTATTTATTTATTAATATCATACGCCACCCTGATTTAAAATATTCATTGAAAAGGATTGAAAATTATTTCAATTCTTTTCAATCCCACGGAGATTTTTGGAAAGTATTGAGTGGAAATGAAATTTCGATCATTTGAATACTTGCTAATTCTTAAAATGGAATTCAAAAGTATTGAAAAAAATTCAATCTTTTATCATTTCAATACCTGTCAATATGGAATTATTTTGGTATTCAGAAAGATTAAAAAATGACAATTTATTTGAATTCTTTTCAATCTTACACTCGATCCGAAATATCAGACTATTTTGAATATGAGAAGGATTCAAAAAGATTCAAAAATTTCAATTCATTTGAATTCTTTTCAATCCCATACGTGACTTTAAAATTCGAAACTTTTTTGGTATTGAAAAGTATTCAGGAAGATTAAAAATATCAATTAATTTGAATCTTTTCCAATTCCTCGGAAGTTTAGAAATTCTTATATTTAGCAAGATCACGTCAAGTGGACCCCCCATTTGCCACTTGGTCATGAAAATTAAGTCCATGTATTTTTTTCGTATGTAGTCACTATAAAAAATTAAACCCTCAAACGATTTTTCAAAATTTTCATTTTAACAACAATTTTTTTTACAATGAAAATTTTGAGTACTTTTAATTAAAAAATAGATTCCAAAACATCCGTTAAAGATAAATTAATGAAATTTCCAGGATTTATTGTCGAATATCTTAAAATATCTATATTTTATAAAAATATTAATAGCATAAAATTATTTGTTTATTATTCCATTGTTAATTAACTTTTAAGTAAACAAATGAAAATTTCATTGACTTCTCCGTCAAAAAATGAAGCTTTTTTTCATGGGTTACATGCGTTAATTATTAAAGTTTGAGATCCCAAAAAAAAAATTCAGTGCTCGTGACTAGTTTAAACAATATGAATTTATTTATCACCGCGCGCCGGTCGCTGAGCGTTCTCAATACAGTGCGCGGCCGAGCGTCTCAAGCTCTACTGCGGCTTTGGTCAGTCATAATTGAAAGTAACATTTGAAAATATTATTATTATACGAAAAAAGAATTTGGAAAATCCAAAAGTGCACGCCTCGAACGCTCATGTTATGTTTTTTTTTAAAAGTTAAATTTCGAATAAAATTGAATATCCCGCTCTTTTCCCATAGAAATTTTCATGGTAAATATACGGTAATAAAAGTAAAAAAATAAATAAATAAGGAGAACATTCCTAATGAAAAATGGCGGCAGTGTGTGTTTGTTTACATGTAAGATTGCCGGTTTTAACCGTAATGATTTATTTTTAAAAAAACGAGAAGGCCTACAGTAGTGATTTTCGAAAGGAACCTTCTTTGCTCTTTTCTGAAAATTTTGAAAAAAAAATTAAGTAGTTTCGTCAAGTCGTTCTCGAGATATCCGTACCACGCCGTTTTTTTGAACCACAGACTAATGGACGTCCACGATAAATTTTTTTTAATGAACTTTTTTTTATATTAATACATATCAGACAAATTAAAAAAAGTATCAGGATTATTTATTAGTGTTTCAGCTTTATATTGATGTGCTTTTCATAATGTGTAAGAGTAATAGAAAAAAAATATATGTACTTTAATGAGTGGAAATCATGTGACCTTGACAGGTCGGTTATAAAGCACAACCTCTCCGATTCGCTTCCGAGGCGTGCAAAATACATGGACTTAATTTTCATGACCAAGTGGAAAATGGGGGGTCCACTTGACGTGATCTTGCTCAGGATTCAATTCTCATCTTTTTCAATACTTTACAATGAATATTTTTAATCAAAGGCAGTCAGCTATACACAACTGGTTATACATAATATATAGTTACAAATATAAGGAAAACTATGATTTGAAAGGAGAAATATATTCAATTATAATTAAACTTTAACTTTTTTGACTGAGGAAAGAAAAAACTTGATTAATTATTTCGAAGATTTTTAATATTTGAGTGAAAAACTGATAGAGATCCACCAAAGAAATCGATGTCCGACTTCAACTCGTTAGCTATTCTATTGTACGGTCCATTAATTACATAGTTTTTGTTAGATCTTAGCGTGTTAATTATTCGAGTGCTCATGAGACACGGTTTATTACAGACTATACCAAAGCCTCCTAGTATATCAGGCGAATCGATCAATCCATTGATAATTTTATAGAAGAAGATCAGGTCAGTTATTTGTCTTCAAGTGGATAGATAAATTACATAGAAAAAAAATTTTCTTGGCGCCAGAAATATTTTGCATTACAAATTAAAAATGAATTTTATTAGAACTTGAATAATTTTTTTCTAGCCCCAAGGAAATTTTTGTTTTAAATTCATAATGCATAAATTTCTTACAAGTAAAAATTTTCTAAGAGCAAGTAAAAATTTTTTGCATCAAGAAAATGTTTGTTTTGTGAATAATTGATAAATTTAATCGGGTAAATTTATTACGGGTATAAATTTATTAAATTCAAACGAGCAACCTGCAGTCACTACGTGACTGCTCAAATATCACAACTAAATTTATAAAGTACGCAGAAAAAAAGGATTTCTTGCTGCAAAAAATTTTAGTTTACACCAAGAAATTTTATGCATTATCAATTAAATACAAAAATAGTCTTGGAGAGAAAAGATTTTTTTGGTCAAGAAATAATTCCTTGCACCGACTAATTTTTTCTAGTTCTAAATAAATTTTTGTTTTCAATTCACAATGCAAAAAATTTATTGGGGTAAGTAAAAATTTTCTTTAGGCGAGTAAAGATTTTTTGTGTCAATGAATCCTTTTTTTTTCTATCCACACTTTTTTGGCTTTGAGAAGTTTCCTAAAACCAAAAGGGAGTAGAAAAATCTGTAATTTTGGAATAAGTAACGCGATATAAATAATATAGCTATATATTTAGTGACATTCAGTCATATTTAGTGACAGAATAATTAAAGTATTAATTTATTTAAAGAAAATAAATACGATCGTCTTTTTTCCCGCGTAATTTAAATGTAATCCGAATGATATAGATAAATTTATTTATCTCAATACTTGGGAATTAAAAAGTGTTTAAACTATGGAAAGGCACATATTCAAGTCGAGACCTATCTAATGATACCAATTTAAATAACATTAACTAATTCTATCATATAGATATGACGGGAACAAAATTTTCCTTATTCTCTTAATAATGTCGATGATAATTATCTGTCAGATAAATAATAGTTTTGTCATTTTTTATCTGTACATAATCTGAAAATTTTAAATATAAAAACAAGAGTCAGATTTTAGATAAGTATAAAAAAAAAAAAAAAATACAAAAAGCGCTTCCATACGAAATTAAGAACAAGACATTTTTAAATTGTGAAATTGTTTACTTTAGAATAATTTCATTTAAAAATTTAACAGTCAAATTTTTTTAAGTTAAATAAAAATTAATTTATTCATTAAAGCGATTCTTAGACACTGCCCACACTCCACTTGTTTAAAATATTCAATGACCTAGAACTGTCATAATCGTATTGAAATTTTATTAATTAATAAAAAAAATAAAATATAACATTAATTGAATAAAAAAAACGCATTGCAATTTCGCTGAGATATAGATTTCAAAAAAATTACAGTTGTAATAATTTTTGTCAAGATTATAGTTTGAAATTTTAAATTTATTTAAAAAAATTTTTTGCATATAATTTAAAACAACTAGAAGTAATTATTTTAAACATTTGTATCCTGTCGGAATTTTAGCAACATTGAATATTTTAAAAATGTGCACTAAGAGAAAAAAATTATATTCATGTGATTATTTTTCTTGTTTCCATAAATACTCCAAATAATTAATGTTTTTATAAAATTAAATTGATAGTTATTATCTATATTATTAATAGAATAAGGAAAATTTTGTTCCCGCCATATCTATATGATAGAATTAGTTAATGTTATTGAAATTACCCGGGAAAAAATGATTTTGCCTAATCATATATGATTATATATGTTCATATATATGATCATATATGATTATATATAATCATATATGAAGTTATATATAATCATGCATGATTATATATGGGGTCATATATAATTATATATGACCCCATACATAATTAGATCTGATCATACCTGGCTGTTATAAGCCCATATATAAGTCTATATATAATCAGATCTGATTATATATAAGTCTATATATAATTAGATCTGATTATATATAAGTCTATGTATAATTAGATATGATCATACCTGGCTGTTATGACCCCATATATAATCATACATAAGTCCATATATGATCAGATCTATTTATATATAAGTCTATATATAGTTAGATCTGATCATACCTGGCTGTTATGACCCCATATATAATCATGTACAAGTCTATATATGATCAGGTCTGATCATATATGAGTCTATATATAATTAGATATAATCATACCTAGCTGTTATAACCCCATATATGATCATATATAAGTCTATACATGATTAGATCTGATCAGACATGATTGATACAAACCCATATATAATTAGATATAGGCCTATATATAATTAGATATAGGCCTATATATAATTAGATCTGATCAGACGTGACTGATATAAACCTATTGGTATCATTAGATAGGTCTTGACTTGAATTTGTGACTTTTCATACTTTAAACTCTTTTTAATTACCAAGTATTGAGATAAATAGATTTATATAGGTTAGACTGGGCTAAAAAAATTGACTATTTTTTTTCTTAGTTATATCGAGAATATTATTCAGAATGACAAAAAAAAAAAATTTCATGAAAGTTTGAGCCCTTAATATTAATTTTAAGAGGTCTATCATCGCTATTTTTAATTTTAATTCATAATTTTTTTACAGATTTTCGAAGGAAATTTAATGCTCTACAAAAAAGGTCTTCTAACATTTTTTTCTAAATTCACTCCTTCGAAAGTTATTCAAGATTGAATTTGAGTCAAAACGATTTCCATAACGTGAATAACTTTCGAAGGAGTGAATTTAGCAAAAAATGTTAAGAGACCTTTTTTGTAGAGCATTAAATTTCCTTCGAAAATCTGTAAAAAAATTATGAATTAAAATTAAAAATAGCGATGATAGACCTCTTAAAATTAATATTAAGGGCTCAAACTTTCATGAAATTTTTTTTTTTGTCATTCTGAATAATATTCTCGATATAACTAAGAAAAAAAAAATAGTCAATTTTTTTGGCCCAGTCTAATCTATATCATTCGAATTACATTTAAATTACGCGGGAAAAAAGACGATCGTATTTATTTTCTTTAAATAAATTAATACTTTAATTATTCTGTAACTAAATATGACTGAATGTCACTGAATTTATAGCTATATTATTTATATCGCGTTACTTATTCGAAATTGACAGATTTTTCTACTCCCTTTTGGTTTTTGGAAGCTTCTCAAAGCCAAAAAAGTGTGGATAGAAAAAAAAAGGATTCATTGACACAAAAAATCTTTACTCGCCTAAAGAAAATTTTTACTTACCCCAATAAATTTTTTGCATTGTGAATTGAAAACAAAATTTATTTAGAACTAGAAAAAATTACTTGACGCAAGGAATTATTTCTTGACCAAAAAAATCTTTTCTCTCCAAGACAATTTTTGTATTTAATTGATAATGCATAAAATTTCTTGGTGCAAATTAAAATTTTTTGCGGCAAGTAATCCTTTTTTTCTGCGTATTTTATAAATTTAGTAGTGATATTTACGCAGTCACGTAGTGACTGCAGGTTGCTCATAATTCTTAATTTAAAACAAATAAAAAATACACAAAAAAAAAAGGATTTCTTGAGTCAAAAAATTTTTAATTGCATCAAAAAAACTTTTGCATTATGAAATGAAAACAAAAATTGTTTGTGGCAAGAAAAATTTTTTTAGCACAAGAATTTATGGTAATTATATAGAAGTAGGGCTGCCTACATTTTTTGGGATAAAAAAAAAAGTATTTGAGATACGGACTCCGTTTTGGTGCCATTTTTTTCAGCTTTTCGGCGGATTTATGAGAGTGTACTGACATTTATCCAAAAAACTTGGATGACATATTTTTTTTTCACTTTTCGATTGAAAATTTTGTAGTTTTTTTAGTTTTTCAATGATTTTTTATCGCAATTACCAAATTTATTTTTACCCCAAGAAAATTTTTTTTGTAAATTCATAATGCAAAATATTCTTGGAGCAAAAAAAAATTGTTTGTCTCAAGAAATTATTTTTTTCTGTGTAATTATAAAAATAAAAGCCATACAAAACCCAAACGAAAGCGTTGAATCACTTCTATATTTAATTTACAACAAAAAAAGACCAAGATAAAAATAACTCCAACTCACCTAATTTATTATTAGGAATCTTCCTGGTAATAGACGCGACACTATTCAATTTCATAGCTTTGGTTGTTCTCACAAGTTGTTTAATACTACTTGAAACAATTTTCTTATTGCTCTCATGGTCTGCGTGCATCGTACCCGACTTTCCAATTCCTTTAATTCCCTTTACTACAGTAACTGAAGTAGTGCCAATATTACAAGGTTTACTTTTCAAAATTCCCTGAGGTTGATTCAATTTACCGTCACTCGTTTCATTTTTTAAAATACCAGCGCTCAAATCTTTCTTGTCTCTGTCGCCTAGACGATTGAATACACTCGAGTTACGTTTGACTACATCATTACCAATACCGGTAACATTAAAAGTCGGACTTGAATTACTGTCAATTAAATTTGTCGTACTCGTTACCGAACTGTCACCCAGTCTATCAAAAACAGTTCGCTTTTGATCAATTAATTTCTTTTTACTTGACAATTCCTGAGGTTTTATGCTTCCGGTCCTGCTCATAACGACTTTGTAATTTATTTTACTGTCGTCACTCTTTAATCGTTTGTTTATTTTTAAATTAATCTCATCATCATCACTCTCGTCATCATTATCACTGTCAATAGTTTTTGTTTCCGTTAATTTACGTTTTTTTGACGGTAAATCTGCTTTGACAATCGACCCGACTCTTGTATTCCCACCAGCTTTTTTTTTCAAAGTCACCGCAATATTTGACTTTGATTTTAAATTATTTTTACTAATCACTTGGGATTTTGTTTTATTGTCTATTACTTTAGTGACGTTTGTTATTTTTGACGGGAGTTTTTTCGTGACTACTGACTTTGTTGGATTCATTTTTACTGACTTATTATTATTGTTATTAATGCTACTGTTTATTGACAATGTTGGCTCAGCTGTATCAACTAAAAAACGTTCGCAAGTCATTTCTTCGCTTACTTTTTTAGCATAACGTAATATTGCAATCATGTCACCCATTAGTGTGATTCCCATTTCTTTTAAACTCGGCTTGTCTAAATCTGGTAACATGTCGGGTTTTATTCGATTATTGGAAAATACTACTGCGTGTTTTGTTGCTACGTCCAGTGGAAAACCAGCAGCAGTGAAAAATTTAACCCAATATGCTGGAAAAATATAAGAAAATTATTAATTATTAAATTAATTACAGGTATTTATTTATGAGACTGAAGTTAGCAGACAATTAAAAATTTTTGGATTTTTTTTTTACAATTAAATTTGAAGAAAAAAAAAAAACTAAAAATATGCACACGTAGAAAATTTAAAAAACTATAGGTGCAATTTTTTCAAATATTTTTTTTCTTCTGGTTTGTCGTCTAAATAAAAAATCAAAAAATTATTAGACGTCTGCTAACTTTTGATTTTTTTATGATTCTGAAGTTAGCAGACATTTAAAAATTTTTGAATTTTCGTATTTTAATAAATCAATTGTAAAAAAATAAAATAAAAATATGCACATGTAGAAAATTTAAAAAACTACAGGTGCAATTTTTTCAAATATTTTTTTTTTAATGTTTTATCGTCTAAAAAAAAATCCAAAAATTATTAGACGTCTGCTAACTTCAGTATCATTTTTTTTTAAACGATAAAACATTAAAAAAAAAATATTTGAAAAAATTGCGCCTGTAGTTTTTTTATATTATTTTTTTGCAATTAATTTATTGGAAAACGAAAATTCAAAAATTTTTAAATGTCTGCTGACTTCAGGATCATATTTATTTTATGAGTGAATTTAGCAGACAGATGAATATAAAATTATAAATAAATAGAGTGAATAATAAAAAAAAAAATATTTTTAAAAAATGCACTTAGTAATTTTTGAATTTTTTAAATGCGCATTTTTTTAAATTTTTATTTTATTAATTATTTACTCTATTTATTTATAGTTTTATATTCGCACTCATTTTATTTCAAACTTTTTTTTATACTGAAGTTAGTAGACAATTCAAAATTTTTGGATTTTTTTTTTACAATTAAATTTGAAGAAAAAAAAAAAATAAAAATATGCACACGTAGAAAATTTAAAAAACTATAGGTGCAATTTTTTCAAATATTTTTTTTCTTCTGGTTTGTCGTCTAAAAAAAAAATCAAAAAATTATTAGACGTCTGCTAACTTTTGATTTTTTTTTAGACGATAAAACATTAAAAAAAAATATTTGAAAAAATTGCACCTGTAGTTTTTAAAATTTTTTACATGTGCAAATTTTTATATTTTTTTTTTTTGCAATTAATTTATTGAAAAACGAGAATTCAAAAATTTTTAAATGTCTGCTAACTTTAGGATCATATTTATTTTATGAGTGAATTTAGCAGACGAATATAAAACTATAAATAGAGTAAATAATAAAAAAAAAAATTTTTTTTAAAAATGCACTTAGTAATTTTTGAATTTTTTAAATGCGCATTTTTTAAAAATTTTATTTTTTATTAATTAATTACTTTATTTATTTATAGTTTTATATTCGCACTCATTTTATTTCAAACTTTTTTTTATACTGGAGTTAACTGACGTCTAATAATTTTTGAATTTTTTTAAAAACAAATTGGAAAAATTGCACTTAGAGTTTTTTTAATGTTCTACGTGTATATTTTTAGTTTTTTTTTTTTTTGGAATTGATTTAAAGAAAAAAAATCCGAAAATTTTTAATTGTCTGCTAACGTAATACTAAATTTTTAAAAAAATATTTAAATACTTACATGACAGTGAAGATGCCATTTTTTAATATTTTACTTTTAATATTTATGTTTTTTTGTTTACTCCTGTATTTTTTTAATACTTATTTTTAGAAATTGCTGGTTATTTAAAATATTTTGTTTTAAACTCAATAAAACTTTTAATATTTTTCGAAATTTTAAATTCTTGTATCTTTAATTAATATTTTAAAATAATTTAATTATTTTTAAACTATAAAATAAGAGGTAATGAGCCCAACTTTTGTTAGGTTAAAAATTTATGATAAATTTTTACGGTAAAATTATATACTGTAGCGCAGGGTTCGTTTCTATTTATGTCGTAGTCGGTTGAAAACTTGACGGAATAAAAAATTGGCTCTGAAGTTACCGACATCTGATATTTTTTAAAAACATTTTTTGGGAATTGAAAAAATAGTCGTTTATTTTTTCGAAATTCCAACAGTTATTTTTTAGTTTTTTAAAAAAATAATTGTCCGTTATAACCCTAGCGAATTTTTTTATACCGAAAATTTAAGTTTCTTTTGGGTTCATTTCCGGTATAGTAGAAATTGATAAATATTTCGGTATGTTTTAAGAATTATACCCAATTTATACACAGATTATACTCAAATTGTCTCATGTTTTGAGTATGGTTTTGAATTTTTCATACTCAAATTATACCGAAATCAGAGAGGTTGAGGACAATTTCTTTCTATATAAGTCTTTACCTGGGAAAAAAGAAAAATGTTTCTTTGAAGTTTTGAAGTAAATAAATTTATTGAATAGGGGAGGGTGGGGCAGAGCGGCCCCCCTAAGCCAATTATTATTTTTTGTGGCTTCCAACCATAAGATCACTTTACTTTTGTCCTATTTCGAACAAATTTATGGACATTTTGCCAAAATTCTGAAAAAAATTTTTTTTTTTGTGGGGCAGAGCGGCCCCCCTTCAAAAAGTGATAAAAAAAAATTTTTTTTTCGCTTTTTTTTTTTTTTTTAATTGTTTTCATCATTAAGAATGTATTTCTTTCTCTTGACAACTATTTTTGGTTTTATATTACTCGAAAAAAATTTTTTAAAGCATAAAAAATCGTTCACTCTCGATTACCTTAATTACTAATTGTTATTTAATAAAAAAAAAATCAATTCTATAATTTTACTTTATTTCAAAAATTTATCAACTAAAAAAAAAATTTAATTTTTATAAATTTTTAGTGACCAAATTTGCCTCTTACATAGAGAAACGGCCGAAAAATATGAAAAAATAATTTTTTCGGAAGTTTCGGCTGGTCCATTTTGCCCCAGGTGTTATGCGTAGGGCTAGAAATGTGGAATTATAATAATTTTTTTTTAATTTGACGATGAAAATATGAAAAAATCACTTTTTCAAAATTTTGGGCTTGTCCATTTTGCCCCAAATGTCATGCGTAGGGGTAAAAATGCGCAAATGCGCAAATTTCGATTTTTAATTCTTATTCCTAAAATTAGCCGAGATCTGACCTTTGTTAATTAAAAAATCTGGAAATCGGTTGACCCTGCGAGACAGTCGAAAAACTCTAAAAAAGTCTTTAGAACTTTAAAACTGAGTTTTTCAGAGGAAATTCCGAAAAATTTCGACCAGGGATGGCTTGCTCAAGATCTGTTCGAGACGCGAAATTGACCTTATGAGTCTTGAGTAGATCTTGAGCAATCCATGCGTAAGTACCTAATGTAAGTTACTGCCCTGATTAGAAAACACGATTCGATGAGGATTAAATTTTTTATCGTTTTTAATCCTCACGAATCGAAATTTCTAATCAGAAATGAGTCACCGGTTTTGCAACAACTTCAACTTTAATTGTTTTTTTTTTAAAGCTCACGATTTACATATTTTTTTTTAAAATTTATCTTTTGTGTCGTAAACTTTTACATATTTATTGGAATATAAAATTTTTTACAAAATTATCAGTCATAAAAAAAGTAAATTTTTTTATTTAAAAAAAAAAATCTAATCTTTATGTGAAGTAGGTTGGAAAAATATCACGGGTTCAAAAATTTATATGACAATTTTTTTCATCAGAATGGCACCCAAATTTTTTGACGGATCGTAGGGAAACGGTATAATTTATTCTTGGAGTAATTTTTAGCTTGATTAGGCTAAAGTACATATATGTGATTATTAAAAAAAAAAGTTGAAATTGATAGATAAAAATGAGTCACTTGTTTTGCAGTAACCAACTTTAATTGTTTTTTTTAAAGCTCACGATTTACATATTTTTTTTTTTAATTTATCTTTTGTGTCTTAAATTTTTACATATTTATTGGAATATAAAATTTTTTACGAAATTATCAGTCATAAAATAAGTAGATTTTTTTATTTAAAAAAAAAATCTAATCTTTATGTGAAGTAGGTTGGAAAAATACCACGGGTTCAAAAATTTATATGACAATTTTCTTCATTAGAATGGCCCCCGCAAATTTTTTGATGAATCGCAAGGAAACGATACAATTTATTCTTGAAGTAATTTTTAGCTTGATTAGGCTAAAATACATATATGTGATTATTAAAAAAAAAATCTATCGGTTGACCTTGCGGGCCAGCCCTAAAACTTCCCGCTGTTTTCAAACTCCTTGAGCTCGTAAACATTGTTGTGAATACATTTTCAAGCTCTTCGAGCTCGAAAATACGTTTGTATTCCATAGTTTTCGAATAAACCGTTCTTTACTATTTCTTTCTCCCACGATATCCGGCGAACGAATTAACCGATTGAGACGGTTGAGGTGGCAATCGAAAGCTTTTATCGAGTTCTAGAGCTGAGTAGATTTTTGAATTGATCAATTCAATAGTTTCCGAAATATTCACGAAAAACAAAAAAAAAAAGATTTTTTTTCATTCTTTCGTCGACAATATCTATCGAACGGATTATCCTATTAAGACGGTTGATGTTGCAATTGGCGCGTTTTATTGAGGTCTAGAACTGATAAAATTTTGGGAATGATTGGCTTAGTCGTTTCGACGATATTTGCAAAAAACCGTTTTGTACTGTTTCTTTCGTCGACGATATCTTTCGAACGGATTATCTGATTGAGACGTTCTTGGTGGCAATCGAAAGCATTTTTCGAGTTCTAGAGCTGATTAGATTCTAGAATTGATTGATCCGACAGTTTTCACAATATCCAAAAAAAACGCAAAAAAAATTTTTTTTTTTTTTCGTATTTCTTAAATATCTCAGAGTTTATTTGACTAAATGGTCTAAAAGTTTTTGAAAATGTAAGTTTAGAAGATATCTTTCGAATGCCGCAAGAACCATCTAAATCGGTTCATTCATCAAAAAGATATGAGAGGTTTACATCCACACACACACACACACACACCCACACACACACACACACACACACACACACACACACACACACACACACACACACACACACACACACATACATACATACATACATACAGACATCGCTCTGAAAATGTCAGAATAGCATCCTAGGACCTTCAAATGTCGACATATGATAAAAACTCGGTTTTTGAAAATCGGGATGAAACCAATAACTTCCCGAATTTTTTGAAAATCGTCGATTTTCTCAGCGGGAAGTTAAAAAAGTTGAAATTGATAGATAAAAATGAGTCACCGCACTGATAGAAGGATTTTTTTGTATTTAAAAAGATTTGTTAATATTAAATAAATAATTTATTAGAGGATAGGTCCTTAACAAATATTTATTAACAGTTAATAAATCATTTATTAGCAGCGATTTTTTTGTGCTAACCAAATATTTATTACTATTTAACAAATGATTTATTAACATATAAAAAATGATTTATTAATATTTAATAAATCATTTATTAGTATTTACACACTGGATTATTAATATTTAAAAAATTCCTCTTATTATTTTTAGAAAAGTTTTACATTAATTTTCTCGTGATGGGAAATCTGTAAATAAAATAAAATTATTTATCAATAATAAAATTATTTGAAATAATTTTTTGAGAATAATGAATTGAATTTAAAAAAATAAATAGTTGTGAAATAAAAAAGAAACCTACATATTCATTATATTTTTTATTTAAACGAAGTCGTAAACCAACACTAGGGATTATTTCTTTTTGGGTCTCTTCTCGAGTTTTAGTAAGGAATTCACCAAGGATTTCGAAGTCAGTTATATGGTTTACTAGAGTGGGAATACAAAAGTAAATTCATAAATTTAGTGTTAATTTTAGAAACGGAATATAAAAAATAAAATAGGATGACAAGACAATGAATAGGTTAAGTACTGATGCTACTGAATATACCTTATATATAACTGTCAACTTATTACAAAAAATCGAGTATAACTCACTTAAATCCCACGATTGTAGCAAAGCTTCCATTTTATTAATTGTTTTCCACAAAGTATAAAATAATAAGCAACTTATCGTATGAAAATCATGTATATGCATATATATTTTTTTACAACTACACGTTAAGTATAGCCATCTATCAACACCGACCACCAACAAAATATTTTTTAACTATTAACAAATCTTATTTGGTGGAAATAAATATTTTTTTCAATGTATTAAAGCTTCTTAATAGTTACAAAAATTTTGTTCTCATAAAAAATAGATTTTGTTAATACTAACGAATATTGTTAATAGTAAAAAAATATTTTTTCCACCCAAAAAAATATCTGAAAAAGGTTTTAATAAATTGATTTATTAAATACAAACAAATCCTTCTATCAGTGCGGTTTTGCAACAACTTCAACTTTAATTGTTTTTTTTTAAAGCTCACGATTTACATATTTTTTTTTTAAATTTATCTTTTGTGTCGTAAACTTTTACATATTTATTGGAATATAAAATTTTTTACGAAATTATCAGTCATAAAATAAGTAGATTTTTTTATTTAAAAAAAAAATCTAATCTTTATGTGAAGTAGGTTGGAAAAATACCACGGGTTCAAAAATTTATATGACAACTTTTTTCATCAGAATGGCACCCAAATTTTTTGACGAATCTTAACGAAACGATACAATTTATTCTTGGAGTAATTTTTAGCTTAATTACGCTCGTAGATGAGCCAATCAGTCAATTAGTTTAGAATTCGGAACCGCTTAAAGATTTCGGAACAACAAAATTCTACTTTTATCGTTTCTTTTTATCCATAATATATGATGAAAGAAATCAGCAAAGTTTTGTAAAAAATAAACAAAAGCTGATAAATTAAGCCAGAATCTTTATTTCTATTTTGTCATAAAAAATATTAAAATAGCTTTTAAAAAAATTGAATTTTTTTTCATAAGATCACGACTAACATACACTAATGGAAAAAATTAAAGGATCAAAAAAAAATTCTAAATTTTTAGGCGATTTTCAACAGGCCCTAACTTTGAGAGAAATGGTCGTACAAGAAATAAAAAAAAAGGAAATTGTAGCTCTAAGTGTCTACTTTTTGGATTAGAACTTGAAAATTTTTTAGCGTCAGTATAGTTTTTAAGTAATCTTAGAAAAACCAGCGACAAAAAAATTTTCAAATTAAAAAAATTTTTTTTTTTTGGTCTCCGGGCGCGGAAAAAATTATTTTTGCTTAACCACCATGAAGATCGGATACCTCCATTATTCAGCTTTAATTTCTTTTTTTATGGACCTTGATACGTCCACTTCTCGCCGAGATATCGGTCTTCAAATGGAAAAGGATCCGTTTGTCTTTGATTATCGATATCTCAGAAACCAATGATCGCACAGAAAGTAAATAGTGGGTTTTTAAAAACTTGAATAAATTCCCTTCAACGATTAGCCATTGCTTTTTCGAAAAAAAAATTTTTTCCTATCGTCACATGAATTTAAAAATGCCACAAAAAAAGGGGTTTTTGTGGTTTTTTGGAAAATTAAGCGCTGAAACAAAAATATTGTGGAAATCGATAATGTTGACTGTGCATTTTACAGTTCAATATGTCCACAAAAACCCTGCAGAGAGCCAGATAATCCAACCAGCCGTTCTTTTGTTTCACGCGATCAAATTTTTGAAAAAATTAAAGGATCACGTTTTTTGCTCTGAAAAGCTCATAATCTTTAACAAGATGAAAACAAACATTTTTTCTGAGCTTTTTCCACAATTTTATTGCAGACAGTGCTTAAATTTCCAAAAATGAAAAAAGTTTTTTTTTTGAATAACTTTAGGAAATTTACAAATCCAACACCCAATAATTTTTAACACGTTTACGTCGCTGCATTCCGTGATTTTACTGATCTCTCAGTCATTAAATTTAAAAACATTTTTTTTTTTTGAAATTTCTGTTTCGAAAAAAAACTTTTTTCTTTTTTGGAAATTGAAGCACTGTCTGCAATAAAATTGTGGACAAAGCTCAGAAAAAATGTTTGTTTTCATCTTGTTAAAGATTATGAGCTTTTCAGAGCAAAAAACGTGATCCTTTAATTTTTTCAAAAATTTGATCGCGTGAAACAAAAGAACGGCTGGTTGGATTAATCTGGCTCTCTGCAGGGTTTTTGTGGACATATTGAACTGTAAAATGCACAGTCAACATTACCGATTTCCACAATATTTTCGTTTCAGCGCTTAATTTTCCAAAAAACCACAAAAACCCCTTTTTTTGTGGCATTTTTAAATTCATGTGACGATAGGAAAAAATTTTTTTTTCGAAAAAGCAATGGCTAATCGTTGAAGGGAATATATTCAAGTTTTTAAAAACCCATTATTAACTTTCTGTGCGATCATTGGTTTCTGAGATATCGATAATCAAAGACAAACGGATCCTTTTCCATTTGAAGACCGATATCTCGGCGAGAAGTGGACGTATCAAGGTCCATAAAAAAAGAAATTAAAGCTGAATAATGAAGGTATCCGATCCTCATGGTGGTTAAGCAAAAATAATTTTTTCCGCGTCCGGAGACCGAAAAAAAAAATTTTTTTAAATTTGAAAATTTTTTTGTCGCTGGTTTTTCTAAGATTACTTAAAAACTACTGACGCTAAAAAATTTTTAAATTCTAATCCAAAAAGTAGACACTTGGAGCTACAATTTCCTTTTTTTTTTTCTTGTACGACCATTTCTCTCAAAGTTAGGGCCTGTTGAAAATCGCCTAAAAATTTAGAATTTTTTTTTGATCCTTTAATTTTTTCCATTAGTGTATTTTTTAAAAATATCATCTAGTAAGTCGTAAAAATTCACATATCTATTGTCGTATACATATGCTGATATTTCCGAAGACTTCATTGCTTGAAAACGATAAAAATAAATCTTTTTTTTTTTTATTTTCATTTAAAATATAAATACACGAGTTATTTTATAAGTTTCCACACAAAGAAAAAATAAGTTTCCATTGACACAAACAAATTATTTTTGAGTTCTTAAAGAGTGTACAAATAATTATTAATTATTATTTATTGTACTATTTTTTTTTTCTCTTCTGGAAAAATGATTTTCAAACTGCTGATCTTATTACTTAACACCGGAATATTGGTACATTCCGATTCAATTGAAACCGGCGTTAAACCATTTAATGAATCCGCTAATATGGTTTACGGATGGAATTTAGAAATTTCTAAAGAGAGGTGGCGGGGTGTATGTTTCGGTACATTCATCGCACCGCAAGTATACATCACTGATCCTGTATGTCTTGAAAGGTAAATTTTGAAGAACTAAATTTTATAAAATAGTGTTTTTTATTTTAATTAAATCGGAGGTCCAGCAAAGAGGAGTAGAGAGATGCCAAAAAATTTTTATTACAAAAAATGTATTAGGATATGTTCTCAATTACTATATACTTTTTTGTAGTATCAATCATGTGGATGAAAATAGTATAATTATTATCAGCAAAGGATACCGCGGTAATAAAACTAGAGATGATATAAGTGTCCATTTCATGAACATATTCTACAGTGAAGACCTAGATAGAACTTTCAATCGTAATAAACGTAAAATAGCAGTAGTTATAATTGATGAACCAGTTAGACCCGAACAAGATAAAAATGGATACGTAAAAATAAATTCAAATCTTAATGATATTGATACAAAAAAGTGTTACGTACCGCATTATAATAATTGGGATACGACACGTTTTACTTACTGTGATCATGTATTATTCGATAATCATTATGGAAATCCTGTCAATATTTATTGTGTCAGCTCCGAGAATGTTGTGAGTACATTGAGACATTAGCGTTATTTCAAAACCACTACACAGAAAAAAAGAATTTCTTAGCTCAAGAATTTTTTTCTCGCCTAAAAAATTTTTTTCTTGTTCCAAGAAAATTTTATCTTACCCCAAGAAAAGTTTTGTTTTCACTTTATAATAAAAAAAATTTCTTAGGTCAAGTAAAAATTTTCTTAGATCAAGAAAAAATTTTTTGCGCCAAGAAATCCTTTTTTTCTGTGTATGATTATAAAACATCAAATTTATTAATTTTAACCTCTCAAATTTTTATTTTGAGAGTAATTGAATTTTTTTAAAATTTGTTCCCCACCCGGGTCAAAAAATTAGATCTGTTTTAAAATAAATGATAAATTCAAATAATTTTACTTCAATGTAAATTTACAAATCGTATTCATTTTATATAGGAATTTAATCTGTTTTTGCCCGTACTATTCCTTATCCAGGCCAATATCAGACTTATTTTCGTATGATATTTAGTCTGTTTTAAATCGCGTTAAGACTAAAAACAGACTTTTTTATTATAATTATTGGTCTGTGTTCAATTGTTTTTAAGGACAAAAACAGACTTTATTTTCTATAATATTTAGTCTGTGTTCAATTGTTTTTAAGGACAAATTCAGGACTTTTTATAAATATAAATAATAATAATAATAATAATAATCTAGATTTATTAATTTATTTTAATTTTCTTGGTATTTAAAACATGCTAATGCGCTTCCATGATAAGATGTCACACAGAGAAAATGATGGCTCGAAACCTATCAATTTTTACAATGCTGTCGACTAAACTTGAAACAGGGAGTAAAGCATCCAAAAAATTATCGTGCTCTTACAAAAAATGATTATTCTGTATCACATTACTTATTACGCGCGAGAAACTTATCGATGAGCTTCAATATCAATTACTTCCATACATTATAATAATTTTGATGCAGCATAATAATTTTTCATAAGAGCATAGTAATTTTTTGGATACTTTACTTTCTGTTTCAAGTTTGGTCGACAGCATAATAAAAATTGGTAGATTTCGAGCCAACATTTTTCTCCGTAGCACAAGAATTTTGATGTTTTCTTATGCCAAAATATTTTCAATTTTATCCAGTGAATAAGAGAAAATTCTTGACATTTTAAGAGTTGTTTTATCACTTTTATTCAACGACATAAATATTCAATGAAGACAACTAAAAAATTAAGCTGTCAAATTTTCATTAACTGCCGACATTTTTAAACAAAAGATAGTAAATAAATACTAAATAAAACATAATCAATTCTACAACTTAATATTTTTTCATAAATATTGCCCATAAATAAAAATTTTATAAGTCCATGATTTAATCTAGTTTTGTCCTTGCAAATTTTCAGAACTAAAATTTTTTAAAGTTCACGAATTAATCTAATTTAGTCTGCTCGTAACGCGTTTGTTTTTTAAAGTAGCAGGTCGAAAACAGCTTAAAATTTTTATAAAAGATCAAAAACAGATCAAGTAGTCCAATCAGACTAAAATCAGGTCAAATTTTTCAGTCCGGGTAGATCAAAAACTGATTAAAATTTTTATCAAAGTTCAATAACAGACCAAGTAGTCCAAATACAGTCCAGTTAGACTAAAATCAGATCAAATTTTTCGACCCGGGCAACTTTTTTTTTTTATCTAATATTGATATTTTACTGCTCTTGGTTGGATCGAAATTTTAATGGAAATAAATTTTTAAGCTCACATGTTTTTAAATCCCTGGAGTTTTAAGGCAATGAGGTGAAGATTCAATTGGGTCCTAACGTGGCAAAATCAGTCAAAGCTGTTTATTTTTGCATTGGGATATCCCAACAAGTTCCCGATCGGGTTCCGGCTGGGGTAGCCCGACTGGGCATGCCCCAGCGATTCCCAATTGGGGTCCAATATATGTATTGGGGCAATTTCGAGTCGGGCGGTTGATTAACTAAAAAACCATAAAATGTCTATTTTTTGTCGTTCTTTTAAATTGATGTAAAGGATGAAAAATTTTTTGTTTTTAAAACTAAAATGAGGTTCGTAGGCGGATTTACCCGAGCTTATGAAACTGCCCTCAAAGTTACTGTGGGACCATTAGTTGCTGAGATATCGATTATCAAAGACAAAAAGATCCTTTTGTCCTTTTTGGTTTTATTTTTCGGGTCTACGGGACCGGGAAAACTTTTTTCAGTAAAATCAATTTATGGCTCGTGTGGGAAATTTATTCAGCTACAATTTGCTTTTTTTTTAACTTCCGGCTAAGAAAATCGATGATTTTCAAAAAATTCGGGAAGTTATTGTTTTAACCCCGATTTTCAAAAATCGAGTTTTCATCAGATGTCGACGTTTTGAGGTCCTAGGAAACTATTCTGACTATTTTCAGAATGATGTCCGAGTGTATGTATGTACGTGTCTGTGTGTGTGTGTGTGTAAACTCTTTGTAGCTTTTTAACTAATGAGTCGATTTGAATGGTTGAGGTGGCAATCGAAAGAGCTTGTTGGCCCTCAACTTCCTGAAAATTTCAGATCATTTGATCAAGCAGACTCGAAAATATTGGCGAATTACGAAAAAACAAAAAATTTTTTTTTTAGTTTTTTAGTGATTTCTCAGAAACAACTTGAACGATCGACTTCAAATTTTAATCAGCTCTAGAACTTCATAAGCCGCGTCGAATGCTACCTCAACCATCTCAATCGGTTAATTTTTTCGAGAGATATCGTTGGCGAAAGAAATGATAAAAAACGGTTTTTTTCGATTATCTTTGAAGTGACTCATCCGATCAATTTCAAAATTTAATCAGTTCTAGAATTCAAGAAAACGCGTCGATTGCCACCTCAAACGTCAAAATCGGTTGATTAGTTCAAAAGATATCGGCGCCGAACAGTTAAAAAAATAACATTTTATGTTATTTTTTCCAGATAAATCAAAATGTAATGTGCACTGATAGAAAATTTATATTGACTCAAAAAATATTTTCTTGAGCCAAGAATTTATTTCTGAAGAAAACCAATTGTCTTGTTTCAAGAAATTCTTGTCTTGATTTAGATTTTCTTGGCTCTATAGATTTTGTATCTTCGATGGATAACTCTCGTGTCTTGACCCGAAACTATATTATCTTCAATCGATACTATCGAATTCTTCAAGCAAGACCACTTGTCTTCAACTAAAAATGTCGTATTATTATTTTAAGAACTTTAAATTTTTGGTTCAAGTAATAATTCCTTGATAGAAGATGTTTTTAAAGTAATGAAAAAAAAAATTTTTTTTTAAATAAATTTCTACTTTAACATATCTGAAGTAAATGAATGTAGTCCTAAAAAATCACTTTAAAACTTTTTATTTTTAAAATAAAAAAAAAAGTTTTTTTTCAAGCTGAGTAAATTGATATCTTGATTTAAAAACCGCGCCATTCTCGAAACGAGTCGGTAATGTCTTAAACCTAGATTTTGCCTATCTTAATCCAAGAGCATGAAATTCTTGAACGAAATATGTCAGAATTTTGTTTCAAAACAAAAAAGGCTTCATCGAAAAATCAAATTCTCAAACAAAGAATTTTTTTTCTCTATCCGAGAATTTCAATTTTTTGGTTCAAGGACTTATTTCTTGAATTAAAACAATTAAAAATTTTGAAACAAGAACCACATTTTGAAGAAAAAATTTTTCTTGAATCAAGATAGTTTTTCTGTCAGTGTGCTAAAATATCTCTGAAATCATACCAACTCTTTCTCTTTATAGTCTCTTCCGATCATCAGATAATGTCATATAACTTGTTCCTTAGTTTTAAACATATTGTCAGCAAAAAATTGAAAAAACCCAGTCTTTAATGTTTTTCTCGGATATTCCATATATTATTGCTCTGACCTAAGTCAAAACTCACTCAAATCTTGATTTTGATCACTGACATTGATTTCTGCCTTAATACATGTACTTCAGAGAACATAATCGACAATAAAAATTTAAAAGCCGCTCCTTCATTAATGATTTTTGATTCTTAACTTTTAAACTCTAGCATAAAACGTTACTTGTTAGATTTTGAAAAGCTCGTAAAAATATGATTGCATGTAATAGCATTATCGAGCTCAAAGCTCCTTGAGCACGAAAACAGCGGGAAGTTTTGGGGCTGGCCCGCAGGGCCAACCAACGTCCAGATTTTTTTTTTTTGATACGATCATTTTTTACGAAAATGCAGCCTTTCAAAAATCACTAAAAAATTTATAAAATTTTCTTGTTCCTTTACTTTCTTGGATGAGTATATATTTGCATGTTTGCATGTTCAGGTTTCCACTATATTTAAATGGTGTATTACCGTACGATGGACGGTGTGGCTCAGTAAGTTATAGATCAAATTGAACGGAATATAGTATAGCGCCGGATAGCTCAACTGGTAGAGCACTCGACGCGATACCGAAATGGTCTGGGTTCGATTCCCAGTTCGGGCTATCGATATTTTTCTCAATTTATCTATAAATTGTCTTATCAAGAAGGTTTGCATGTTTAGGTTTCTACTATATTTAAATATAGTCATATACATAAAAGTGGTTTTGAAATATTAAATTATTGAACCAATAAATTAAATATTTCTGATTTAATGAATTTTACAGGATAAACTCGGAAGTGGTTTGTTTTGTGCCTTGAAAACAAATCCTGATGTCAATGTTTTAGTTGGAATTATAGTTGGGCCCAACAATGGCATCAAACTCTGGAATGACCCGAATCGGTTCATCGCAACTGTTGAAAATCTTAGTGGATTATATGATCCTATAATGGATATTGCAAATATATTTGCAAGGGTATTGCGGAAATATAAAACCTCATACTTCAAATAATTCAAAATAATTACCTACTATATCGATGAAATAAAAATTATTTAAAATTGGTAATTAAATAAAGAATCAATTCAAAAATAATTATCATATTCGTTTATTCTTGATTACCTATTTTCTATCCAAATGCCAGGTTATTCATCATTTTATGCCCTCCCCCCCTTCTTCTACCCACATACAAATACCCTTTCTGTCCTTCTTTGGTTCACAAAACTATCACTTTTCGGATAACATAAAGATCCCGTTATTCTTCGTCTTACCTTAGTAGTAATAAATAATTTTTTACCATACCTGCACCGGAAGTTTAAATTCCTGTCTTTTCTACACGGAAAGAAATTTTTCGCGGATACTACTATGTTGTATGGTCGATTCTACCATACTGTATGGTAGCAAAGATTTTTTCATTCGTTTAAAAATTGTGAGTATAGATGATTTGACCATCACGGGAATGGTAACATTCACGATAGTCATGGCGGATGAGCCTATGTCAGTATGGCCGTCAAGCCCATACTGCTTGGCGGTATCCACAATGCTTCTGGTAGATAACGCTATTCAATATTGTCAAATTACTTATGCTAATATTGTAGTATTACCAAAGTTTATTTGATTCAAAAAATAGGTTATACTCCCATGAAAAAAATTTAAAAAAAAAATATATGTTAAAATATTACAAAAATATATTTTTCATATAAAAAAAATGTATTAAAAATACATAAAAAATATATAAATATATATAAAAGATGTATAAAAAATATATTTTAAATTGCTAACCTTTAGCTGATTTTCATATATTTTTTATATGTTTTAAATGTATTTTGAATGTGTTAAAAATATATCTTAGAATATATAAAAAAATACACCCTGGTAGAAATGATTCCGGGTACCTGACCAGGCTTCATATAATTTGCCCGATTTGAAATAAGGGCCCGAGAAATCGCCCCGATTATTAGCCCGACTAGAATGTAATGCGTTTTGAGATGGCCCCGGTAAAAGAGCCCGGTCGGGTAAATAATCGGGTAGACAGTTAATCACCCGATCGGGTATATGTTCTGTTGCATGATCAGGAAAGAATTCAGAAACCTGATTGGGTTTTTTGTAATTACCCTATTTGTAATTTTAACTAAATTAAAAAAAAAAAACAATTTTTTTTTTTTTCATTTTTCGTTCAATCGTTTTCGCGATGCAGGGACTATCAGGTTTGCGGATAATTTAATTTCTAATCGAATCGGAGAATTTTAATTCGGAGAAAAAACACTAAACTTAGGAACGACCGCACACACATTAGTGGGATTCGAACCCGGGACCCTACGCACGAAAGACCGACGCTTTAACGACTTGGCTACGCAACCGACAGTGATAACTGAGTTCAGCTGTACTACATAATCTGTAGGTAATTTGAGGAAAATTTTTTTTGTTCTGTTAGTATAGTTTTTTACTTTATTTACTTTTTTTTTTATAATATAAGTAGATACCATATTTATAATATGTAAAAATTCTATATATTAGACCTATATATTAGATTTATATAACATTTTGCCCGATTAGTTACCCGATCGGGTGAAACGTTATAGGGGTACAAACAATTAGTCACTTCGGGCACATAAACGGGCTAGTATAATCGGGCCTATAACATTTTGCCCGATTAGTTGCCCGATCGGGTATAAAGTTATCAGGATACAGATATTTAGCCACTTCGGGCACCCAAGCGGGCTAGTGTAATCGGGCCCATAACATTTTGCCCGATTAGTTGCCCGATCGAGTAAAAAGTTATCGGGATACATATATTTAGCCACTTCGGGCACCCAAGTGGGCTAGTGTAATCGGGCCCATAATATTTTGCCCAATTAGTTGCCCGATCGGGTATAAAGTTATCAGGATACAGATATTTAGCCACTTCGGGCACCCAAGCGGGCTAGTGTAATGGGGCCCATAACATTTTGCCCGATTAGTTGCCCGATCGGGTTAATGGTTTTCGGGATATATATTTTTAAACTTAACAGGCTCCCGACAGGGTATAAGGAATGAGGCTAACAAAATTCTCCCTGACTAGTTACCTAACTGGGTTTTCGATAGTTCGGGCAACGAAATCGTCCCTTGTCTGGCACCTTCTCGGGTATATGTAATCGGGCCTTACTTTTACTCCCCGATCGGGTGCTGGTCGACAATCGGGCGGTTGTCGGGCACTTTCTACCAGGGGCATATATAAAAATATAAAAAAATTATATAAACAATATATTTCAAATATATAAAAAATACAATTATGGAAATATAAAAAATATATATAAAAATTATATTTTTACTGTAACCAACAACTTAGAAAAAAAAATATAAAAAATTTATATAAAAAATGTATTTTTTATATACGTTTTTTTTATATATTCATAACTATATTTGGTATGTATTTTTAATATGAATTTTCTTTTATATGAAGGATAAATATTTTTTATATTTTAACATGCACTTTTTTTTTATAGTAAATTTAACGTTTCAGGTATGAGGGATCATTTTTTTTTTAAATTAAAAAAATTAATTAAAAATCAAAGTAGGGGAGGGTGGGGCAGAGCGGCCCCCCTAAGCCAATTATTATTTATTGTGGCTTTCAACCATAAGATCACTTTAATTTTGTCCTATTTCGAACAAATTTATGGACATTTTGCCAAAATTCTGAAAAATTTTTTTTTTTTTTGTGGGGCAGAGCGGCCCCCCTTCAAAAAGTGATAAAAAATTTTTTTTTTTCGTTTTTTTTTTTTTTAAATTGTTTTCATCATTAAGAATGTATTTCTTTCTCTTGACAACTATTTTTGGTTTTATATTACTCGAAAAAAATTTTTTAAAGCGTAAAAAATCGTTCACTCTCGATTACCTTAATTACTAATTGTTATTTAATAAAAAAAAAAATCAATTCTATAATTTTACTTTATTTCAAAAATTTATCAACTAAAAAAAAAATTTAATTTTTATAAATTTTTAGTGACCAAATTTGCCTCTTACATAGAGAAACGGCCGAAAAATATGAAAAAAAAATTTTTTCGGAAGTTTCGGCTGGTCCATTTTGCCCCAGGTGTTATGCGTAGGGCTAGAACTGTGGAATTATGATAATTTTTTTTTTTGATTTGACGATAAAAATATGAAAAAAACACTTTTTCAAAATTTTGGGCTTGTCCATTTTGCCCCAAATGTCATGCGTAGGGGTAAAAATGCGCAAACATATCGGATTTATAGTAATTAGTCGAAAAAAAAAAAATTTTTTTTTTGGTCAAAATTTCAGGGGGGCCGCTCTGCCCCACCCTCCCCTATCAATTTTTTCAAATAAGAATTATTTCCTAATATAACCTGTGATCACTCGTTTACATAAATATTTTTTTATCTATTAATCGACGAAGTATTGCAGCTACATCTATGCAGTATTGGTAGTAATCCGATAGTGTATTGACTACCGCACAAAGATCTATTGCGGAATGCCCTAGTGGCATTGCCGTTTCTTCAATGTAGTATGGGCCTCAAGCCCATACTTATCTGGTCAATTCTTCTATACAGACATGTAAGCTACACAAAATTTTCTGTACTATACAGTATGGTGAATAACGCCATACTTATGGTACTTGCTGCAATACTGTAATAAGAGTATGGTGATAAATACCATACATTTCTTTCCGTGCAGAGAAAAGAAAATCGTTCTTTTCTTTAATAAGGACAGATAATGAAAATTAGCGTATGCGCTATTCTTCCTGCAAACAGTGGCAAAAATTTAAGCATTCAGATACAGGCCTGGTGAAAAATCCTGCGTATATCACGGAGGAAAATATAAAGTCCAAATCCTTCAGCTCGGCTAGACAATTACACACGTAGCTTGGAATATTCCACTTTCCTCCCTTGATCTGTAATATACTACTTTCTATTTTTAGGTAGATTTTTTTAAAAATCTAGGTATTGTATTTGTCCTGATGGTTGATTTTCCAAGGAATTTTGTCATAACCTATCATAATTAGTTGAGTAGAGTTCGAAAATACCATTCGTTGAAAAATTTATGTATGTATGACATACATTGTATATTAGGGTGTTTAAAAGAAAAAACAAATTTTTTTTTTTACGGTATCCAAAAATTGAAAGTATAACTAAAAATAAAAATTTTGGTACCATTCCGAGCTCTTAATAATGATATTAAGGTTTGCCTCAATCCATTTTTCTATTTTCCATTTAAATACCACGGGAAACAAAATTTTTTTTTTTTTAGAATTTTCGAGCTCATAAACCTACCAACGGATTTTTATGCACAATAAATGTTTTTGTAGGAAATTGAACGCTCTACAAAAAAAATCTCTGATCATTTTTTGATAAATTTCATTGTTCAAGAGTTATTTAAGCTTCAAGTCAAATTTATAGTAAATTTTGAGATTTTTTTATTTTTCCGGCGAAACTATCAGTCTTATCAAAAAATATCATAGATGCTTTTTTGTAGATAATTTTATTCCTTACAAATTATTACGAACTAAGTTTTTCGAAATTCTGCGTTGTTTTCAAGTTATTTCCATTTCAATGTCAAGCTCTTAAAAAAATAAATTTCTGATTAATTTTAGGAGCTTGACATTGAAATGAAAATAAATTGAAAATAATGCGGAATATCGAAAAATTTTATTTGTAATAATTTGTAAGGAATAAAATTACCTACAAAAAAGATTCTATGACATTTTGTAATAAGACTGATAGTTTCGCCGGAAAAGTGAAAAGATCTCAAAATTTACTATAAATTTGACTTGAAGCTTAAATAACTTTTGAACAGTGGGATTTATCAAAAAATGATGAGAGACTTTTTTTGTAAAGCGTTCAATTTCCTACACAAAGTTCCATCGCGCATCAAAATTCGTTGAGTGGTCTGTAAGCTAGAAAATTCTAAAAAAAAAAAATTTTTTTCCGATGTTATTTAAATGGAAAATAGAAAAATGGATTGAGGCAAACCCTAATATTATTATTAAGAGCTCGGATTGGCACCAAAATTTTTATTTTCAGGTATACTTTCAATTTTTGAATACCAAAAAAAAAATTTAGTTTTTCTGAAACACTCTAATGTATACATACATATATTAGGGTGCGCCAAAAAAAAGAACTAATTTTTTATTCTTTAGTTACCGTGAAAATATCGTTAAGGACAATAAAAAAAACATTCTGGTAAAATTTGAGCTCTTAATATTAATATTAAGAGGTGGCGTTTCGTGATTTTTGATTTCCATTTAAATAACATGGAAAAAAGAAACTGTTTTAGTTTGGCATTTTTTACCTCGGCAATGGCTCATTGTACGAATAAGTTTAGAATACGTTTTGTAGGGAATTTAACGCTCTACAAAAAAAGTCTCATATCATTGTTTGATAAATCCATCTGTTTAAAAGTTATTGGAGCTCGAAGACAAGTAAGATTAAATTTTGAGATCTTTTCACTTTTCCGGCGAAACTATCATACTTATCATAAAATATCATTGGATCTTTTTTGTAGACAATTTTATTTCTTACAAATTATCATTCATAAATTTTTTTCAAATTCTGTATTGTTTTCTAGTTATTTCCATTTCAATGCCAAGCTCTTAAAATCGATCAGAACACTATTTTTTTAGGAGCTTAGCATTAAAATGGAAATAACTAGAAAACAATGCAGAATTTGAAAAAAATTTATTCGAAATAACTTCTAGGGAATAAAATTGTCTACAAAAAAGGTCCAATGATATTTTGTAATATCAGTAGTTTTGAATAATCGGTAGCTGTTACCGATTATGTTTTTCCGTGTAGAAGAGTGATCTCAGATTCACGTCTTATCTATGCAAGACTAGATAATACTGAACTTGAAATGAATTTCAATTATCATAAAATGACTTATCGAAGTTTTTAATTTCCTTGACATTTTCATCCGTTGATATCAGTTATCCTTGACATTAAGAAATCCAACGCAAGATCTATGCAAGATTAGATACTGATCTTGAAATGAATTTCAATCATCATCAATTGCAAGCGAACTAAAATGACTTATCGAAGTTTCCAATTTCCTTGACATTTTCATCCGTTGATGTCTATCCTTTACATTTAGAACTCAAACTCAAGATCTATAGCAAAAGTTTAAAGCGCTGAACACAGTTTCAATATTATCAAGAAAATAAATTCTAGATTCCGGAAAGGAAACCTTGAAAATTCAAAACTTCTAGGAAAATTGAGTCATCGTCTTGTTCTCGACCTCATTTTAAAGCTTCGATTTTTTGCTATAACTCTTGTTTTGATTCGATCAAGTCTCTATCGATAGTTTTTGATATATCGATCTATATAGACCCGACTAGAATTTCTTCCTGATTTGCCTGAAGTACCATAAGGACCTTATCAGGTTAATATAAGGTTTGCCTTATTAGGGCAAACCTGACAAGTTCTTTGTCAGGACCTCGTCAGGATTTCCCTATTCAAAAAAAAGTTATTTGCTATCGGGTCAACCTGACGAGTTCCTAATCAGGACCTCATCAGGATATCCCTATTAAAAAAAAGTTATTTGTCATCGGCTTAACCTGACGAGTTCCTGATCAGGGCCTCGTCAGGATATCTCAATTAAAAAAAAGTTATTTGTCATCGGGTTAACCTGACGAGTTCCTAATCAGGACCTCATCAGGATATCCTTATTCAAAAAAAATTTATTTGCCATCGGGTCAACCTGACAAGTTCCTGATCAGGACCTCGTCAGGATATCTCAATTAAAAAAAAGTTATTTGTCATCGGGTTAACCTGACGAGTTCCTGATCAGGACCTTATCTGGATATCCTTATTCAAAAAATAGTTATCCCATCCCTTTAAATATTTAATTTACAGGCTAAAAATTTAAAAAAGTACAAAAGAATATTATATAAAAATCACGTCAATCATTGTAGCACAGATTTTTTACTTCTTCATCAGTTATTCTTTGACATCATAATAAATATTATATTTACACTTTCAAGATCACTTGTGTATGTCAGCTCAGTGGATAGCATCGAGGACTTTGAATCAAAAGGACGCAGGTTCGAGCCCAGCAGTTATCGGGATTTTTTCATCAATAATAAATATGTTTACTCCTTCTAATTAATGCTCTCAATACAATAGATAACGTTCTCGATCGAATTAAAATTCTCTTTTTTTTTTGCAATTAAATATTTTTTTAAAAATAATTACTAATAAGGTAATCCTGATAAGGATTTGATGAGGATATCCTGGTAAGGTCCTGATAAGGCAATCCCGATAAGGACCTAATGGGTCTTAAGCGTTACATCAATATCAGGATCCTCGTCAGGATACCCTAATCGGAACCTTATTTGAAATAAGGTTAATCCGATAAGGACCTCGTCAGGCCCTTATGAAAAATTCTAGTCAGGGATTAGGGTGTCCGTTATTTGAGGTTCTAGGAAGCTATTCTGACTAATTTCAAGATGATGTCCGAGTGTATGTACGTACGTACGTAAATATCTGTAACTTTTGAACGGATGAACCGATTTTGATCATCAAGGTGTCATTCGACACGGCTTATTAATTCCTACAAACTGAGAAAATTGAGCTTGATCGGTAGAGCTCGTTCGGAGATATTTAAAAAATAAAAATTTCCCAAAAATGTTTTTTTTTGATAACTTGTAATGTGCTCGATGGATTGATTTCAAAATCGACTGGGCTCTGAAACTTCATAAGCCCCGTCGAATGCCATCTCAACCATCAAAATCAGTTCATTCATTCAAGAGAAACCGTTGTCGAATGAATTAAAAAATTTTTTTTTTTTTAGTTTTTTTGAAATATCTTAAAAACGACTAAATAAATCTAGACCAAAATCAATTCGTTCGAGAGATATCTTGGAGAAAAAAATGGTGAAAATCGTTTTTTTCGGATACAACGGCACACAAAATTATTCTCGAGCTCGAAGATGTATTCACAACGATATTTACGAGCTCAAGGAGCTCGAAAATAGCGGGAAGTTTTAGGGCTGGCCCGCAGGGCCAACCGATAGACCGATTCTTTTAATTTATATAAAAGTGGGATGTGTTAAAAAAGTGAAATATTCCAAAACTTGAGAACTAGTAAAAATTATTATTGTCGACATTAAAGCGTTATGTGAAAAAAATTATCACAAGGAAATAATATCCTTGGAAATAATAATTACAATTGGAAATGTTGAAGGTCACTATTTTAAACATATAAAAGTTAGCGATCCGCAGATCGACTACACAAAAGCTTACTACAGCACTTCGAGAACAACGATCGGTAATAAATGATAATTACTTATATATTTTTAATTATAACTTTTATACTATTGAATTTACGAAAAAAAAGTCAAATATTTTTTATAGAAAATTTTATGCTCTATAAATTAATTACAGTATTTTTTTATCATATCTTCGCTAGTTTGGCTGCAATATTAAAATTAAATAACTATTTTTTTTACAGCTCAAGATATACAACCAAAAAAATGTCGAAAATACTTTTATTATTATCAATTTTCGTATTAATTGGTCTCTATGCTGGTGCAGATGCAGAATGTCCAGGCGGTTGGGTGAGTAATTACCATAACACAGTGAAAAAATCAAAGCAATGAATGGTCCTGTAGGCCAACCCTAAAACTTCCCACCCAAAACATTATTATATTGGTACACTGTTCAGCTCATCGAGCTCAATAAACGGCTGGACGATAATACCTATATTACGGAAAAACATATATCCGACAATACATGCCGGCAAAATAGCATATAGGGGAGGGTGGGGCATAGCGGCCCCCATGGGGCAGAGCGGCCCCCCTGAAATTTTGATCAAAAAAAAAATTTTTTTTTTTTCGACTAATTACTATAAATCCGATATGTTTGCGCATTTTTATCCCTACGCATGACATTTGGGGCAAAATGGACAAGCCCAAAATTTCGAAAAAGTGATTTTTTCATATTTTTATCATCAAATTAAAAAAAAATTAGTATAATTCCACATTTCTAGCCCTACGCATAACACCTGGGGCAAAATGGACCAGCCGAAACTTCCAAAAAAATTTTTTTTTCATATTTTTCGGCCGTTTCTTTATGTAAGAGGCAAATTTGGTCACTAAAAATTTATAAAAATTAATTTTTTTTTTTTAGTTGATAAATTTTTGAAATAAAGTAAAATTATAGAATTGATTTTTTTTTTTATTAAATAACAATTAGTAATTAAGGTCATCGCGAGTGAACGATTTATTACACTTTAAAAAATTTTTTTCGAGTAATATAAAACCAAAAATAGTTGTCAAGAGAAAGAAATGCATTCTTTATGATAAAAACAATTAAAAAAAAAAAAAAAAACGAAAAAAAAAATTTTTTTATCACTTTTTGGAGGGGGGCCGCTCTGCCCCACAAAAAAAAAAATTTTTTTTTCAGAATTTTGGCAAAATGTCCATAAATTTGTTCGAAATAGGATAAAAGTGAAGTGATCTTATGGTTGAAAGCCACAAAATATAATGATTGGCTTAGTGGGGCCGCTCTGCCCCACCCTCCCCTACATACGATAATACTAAAGATATAACCCGGATATATACTATTTTGCCGAGAAATATATTTTTTCATGTGGGAAATATTCATTTCGCTAAAAAAAATTAATTTTTGTCCGACGATGTCTGCGGAACAAATCAACCGATTTGCTCGTGCATGCTTTGTGACAATCGAAAAAGCTTGTTGAGACTTAGATCGAATCAAACTAGGAAACAAATCGATCGAGCGATTTACGAGTTATGCAACAAAAATTAAAGAAGAAATGGTTTTTGATTTTTATATTCTGTAAGACTTGTAAACTACTCAACCGATCGACTTCAAAATCTAATCCAATTTAACTCTTGGTGAACCCTTTCGATTGCCACCATGAACGTTAGAATCAGTTAATTCGATCCAAAGATATTGTCGGACAAAATATTAAACTTTAAGTACCATGACTTTTTAAATTTCAACTTTATCGTTTCACAGCTAAGGACTGGTTTTTCTAGAGATTTTTATTTCCCATAAGTACGTCGCTTGACAGTTGATAAAATAAAAATTGTTTGTTTATACCTTTCGATAAACGACAATAATTTCTACTAAAAAATAAATAAAATCATTAAAATATATTTTTTTGCAGTGCCATCCATCACAAGGTTATGGCTGTTGTGAAGGAAATGTATGTGATTCGTATTTGCTTCAAGGTACGTGCATAACTCGGGAGGAACACATTGAACGATCTATTACATTTGGAAAATAATTATAATAATAGAGTGAAAATTTAAAGATGTATTTTTCCAATTAATAAAACTCTCAATACAAAAAAAATTTTTAATTGGTTTTCATTAGTGACAATTTAATATCTTCTCTATCAACTCTAGTAGCTATTGCCCATACAGGAAGCCCCAGAGTTGAACGACGGGGCCATGCCTGGGACATTATTGGGAAGCCCATCTTGGCAAACCTATACTGTCCCATGCCCGGGCCATAACTGGGTAATTAGTCTTGGCCATTCCAATGATTACCCAGGCTTGGGCCAAGACTGAATAACCTAGCTTCGGCCAAGCCTAGAGTCACCCTAACTTGGGCCAAGTTTGCGTAACCTAACCTCGGCCGTTGGATGGTAACCCTAACATGGGCCAAGACTGGGTAACCTAGCCTTGGCCGACCCAATGATTACCTGAGCTTAGGTCAAGACTAGGTTCCCCTGCCTTGATCATTCAATGGCAAGCCATATTTGGGCCAAGGTAGGATTATCCAAGTTCGGCTATACCTATAGTTCCCCATCCTTGGGCCAGAATTGGTTAACCCAGGTTTTTTATTAATTATTCAATTAACTCATTATTATGGTTTTTTAAATTAATAATTATTTATTTTTGAATAGAAATAAGTTTTAATTAATAAATATTATAATATTGCGATTAAAATTATTTACAACTAATAATTGAATTTTTTAGTTCGTTGTTATTTGCAATCAACAACCGTAATTTTATAATTTTAGTTATAAAAATTAATTTAAGTAAGAAATAACTCATGAATTTTTATAATAAATGTTATTTTTAATATTGGTTGTAGAGCAAGACAATTCAACTGGGTTCTTGATAAATAATCAATTAAATTTAATAAATTTTATTTTTTAAAATTATGTAATTATAATAAAAATAATACGAAATTATTATTTTTTATCTTAATCGAAAATATTTATTTAATTGCTCTTTATATTTCATAAAACCAAGTGGTTGTAGTAAAATGAATAAGTACAACATATAAATGTTTCAGTTCAATATTAGTAGGTTCGTCCAGTAGCTACCGTTCGAACCTAGCGATCAGAAGGACGGCAGTTCGCGCCCAGAGCCCAGCAGAATTTTCACCGAGTTCTTTCACGTCATTTACCTCACTTAAATAGTTTAAACGTTAATGATCACAAACTCTATTAGGATAATAATGATAAAATTTTTTTTAAATTAAATTTATTTGTTTTATCGATGCATGGGCCAAGTCTGGCAAGCAAGCATGGGCCAGCCTTGGCAATGATGCCTGGGCCAATGGTAACAACCAAGCCTGGCACCCTGTTATCATCCAAGACTTTGACCAAAGCTGGGCCATAGCGGGTTTACAAGCATGGGCCAGAGATCGACAGCATTGCGCCAAGCGTGGCCCATATCCGGCCCCGTCGTATTTTCCTGTATGGGATAGACCCCGTAAACGGAAACAGGTCCAGCCCGGTCTGATTTTTTGAGGTAAGCTTCGGAACATGATTACAAAACATATACCAAAAAAATCAAGGTAAAATTTCAATTAGACAGGTGAAAAAAAAATAAAAAACACTTTTGATTAGCGTTTTATCGAAGAATTTAATAAATTTCGGCGAAAAGTGCTATATAAAAGTTGTAGAGAAAAAAATATAGAAAATTATGAGTACCCTCGGTTTTATTGTATACAGGTAGTAAAGAAAACAGAGCACCTGAAAGTTTAAATGGAGAGTATCATACGTAAAAGCCTCCTTGCTCTACGCTTTTGGTAAGAAGGACATAAATATACGTCTGCACCGTAGCAAAAGAAAACTTACGCGTGCGTCATACCATACAGCAAGCAAATTGACCACACTATTCCCACTTATATATTAATATTTTTGGAGCCTAAAACCTAGACCACGTGTTGGTATGTTTATGTCTAGCAAAATGTAAGTCAGAGATTCTATAGCTCAAAAGCTAATGGAATTTTCATTAATTTATCATCTGAAAGGAGATGTCCGTATGCATTTTAATTGCCAGGGGTTTTCGCAACCGTATTTTGAGGTAATGATTACGAAAATCAAGTTTATTTAATTCAAACGTAGCACAAACAATTATTATTAACAATTATATTGTTTAAATCGTCATAACTCGCAAACCATTGATTGGGCAGGGAAGTTTATTGGGAAAGTAATCTTGAATAATAAAAAATACACAAAAAAGTTATGCATACTTTTCTTCTTATTTCAATTATTTCGCGAGATGTAGCGATAAAACAAGCCGCGCGTTCGTACTTCTCACTTTTGCACAGCCAAATCTCTACTGCTCGCTCTTTTATTTTAGAGTAAAGAAAAAAATTTATTTTTTATAATTGAAAAAAATGATTAATTTTTAAAACTTTTTTTTCTTTTTTTTTTATACTCTATTGAATAATTTTTTTACATGATATTCAATTATTTTTTAAACGAAAAATGGCTCTAGCAATTTGTTTGTAAAAATACATCAAATTCGGACCTGTTTCCGTTTAGGGGGTCTATTTGACTGGACTAACTAAGTAAATTCGAAGGAAGATAGTTTTAGAGCAACTCTTTAATGAAATTGACACCATTACTAGATAATTTATTTAATTTTTATAGATTTTAAATAATTTTTAACTTTTTGAAAACTTTTTTGGTGACTGCATGTATTTATTTCGAAATCAATCAAACTCTAAACTGTTTATAATAGTTAAATAATTCAATAGTCGTTTATATAATTATGAATAATTTTTCTTATTACAATTTGGATATTTTTTCCTATGATCAGCAACTATTTGTAACAGATATTGTTTCTGTTCTTCATCTCTTGTCCCAAATTCATTATATTTTTCAATTAAAGCTAGTACTTGCGGATAGATACTGAATTAAATTTTCATCATATCTGATTAAATTTTCTTTTATTGCGAATATTTAAAGCTCAATAACTTTTTACCCGTTAGGATTACGAAAAAACGAATTCAATACTTTTTTTTAGAGAATTACATTTCCTACAAGAATGAATAACGGAAAATTCAGAGAAACATTTTTTTCGTAGTTTTACCGGATGAAAACGTAAAAAAAAATTTTTTACATGTTATTTAAATGGGAAAATATAAATTTATTGAGCTTCTTGAAGAATTGAGATATCAAGCTGCGCTTTGGAGGGAATTTTTTTCATACTTAAAAAAATCTTTTGAGACAATAGCACTTAAAAAAAAAAAAATGTTTTTTTTGGACCACTCTAATATATATATATAATATATATATATAATATATATATATATATATATATATATATGTTAGGCTGATTAAAAAAAATGGACTATTTTTATTTTTTTGATATCCCCTGTGAAATATATTCAGAGAGACAAGAAAAAACGCCTGTAAAAATCAGAGCTCTTAATATTAATATTTAGAGGTCGCGCATCGCAAATTTCTATTTCCCATTTAAATAACATAGGAAACATTATTTTTCGATTTCATAATTTTATATCTTAAGAACTAATGGACAAATTCCAATGACTGAAGCATATTTTTTTAGGAAATTTAACGCTCTACGAATTATCGAAAATTTTGTAAGGACCGTTTTTGTAGAGCGTTAAATTTCCTACAAAAATATGCTTCAGTCATTGGAATTTGTCCATTAGTTCTTAAGATATTAAATTATGAAATTGAAAAATAATGTTTCCTATGTTATTTAAATGGGAAATAGAAATTTGCGATGCGCGACCTCTAAATATTAATATTAAGAGCTCTGATTTTTACAGGCGTTTTTTCTTGTCTCTCTGAATATATTTCACAGGGGATATAAAAAAAAAAAAAAAAAAATAGTCCATTTTTTTGAATCAGCCTAATATATGTGCATAAATGTTTTTGTTTTGAATGCTGTAGAAATTATAAAAGTAAGTTGATGAATAATTAAAAAAAAATAAAGGATTCATAAGGAACACATACATACTTATTAAAAACTGAGCTTATACTAAAATCAATAGGTCTCGTTGCTAATAAAATTTTCAATTATCTCACTAATAAGTTCAAAGTAGAATATTACCGACAACTCAAAAGATATATGATAGTTAGTAACCTAAAATATGCAGTACTATAGCAACGAATTATTTTTACAATCATATATTTTTTTATTAAATGTAAGCTTTGAACGTTGTATAATAGAACTATTAAATTAAATTATGACTAATTAATTTATTGGGATTAATAAATGAGTAAAATAAAATAAAAAATCGTCGAAACATGAAAATAATATCTGCCAGGCTAGAAATAACATATTTAACAACAGGTAACGGTTGGCTCACGTTAATTCAGTACATTTTGATCAACATAACTTAGATATTTACGATTTATAAATACGAATTTTTTTTGATTTTCATAATTTATTTTTGAGTTTACTATTAATAATTATTGAGTAAAAATTAAGTTTTTATAAATATTTATAATGAATCATTATAATAACATAAATTGTTCGTATATTTATATTATTATGGTTAGAAAACAAATTCATTAATTATTAAGTTATTGTATATGTAGCAATATCAATTAAATAATTTTTTTCTGTCTAAATACGTTCATCCAAATAATTAATATAAATTTTTAACTTCCCACTAAGAAAATTGTAAATTTTCAAAAATTCGGGAAGTTATTGGTTTCGGTCCGATTTACGAAAATCGAATTTCCATCAGATGTCGACGTTTTGAGGTCCTAGGAAGCTATTCTGACTAATTTCAAGATGATGTCCGAGTGTATGTATGTATGTATGTACGTACGTACGTAAATATCTGTAACTTTTGAACGGATGAACCGATTTTGATCGTCAAGGTGTCATTCGACACGGCTTATTGATTCCTACAAACTGAGAAAAATTGAGCTTGATCAGTAGGGCTCGTTCAGAGATATTCCAAAAATAAAGTTTTTCCAAAAATGTTTTTTTCGGATAACTTTTAATGTGCTCGATGGATTGATTTCAAAATCGACTGGGCTCTAAAGCTTTATAAGCCGCGTCGAATGCCACCTCAACCATTAAAATCGGTTCATTCGTTCAAGAGAAACCGTTGTCGAAAGAATTAAAAAAAAAAAATTTTTTTATTTTTTCTGAAATATCTCAAAAACGACTCGATAAATCGAATTCAAAATTTGATCAGCTTTAGAAATTGATAAAACGCGTCGATTGCCACCTCAACCGTCTCAATCGGTTTATTAGTTTGAGAGATATCGTTGGAGAAAAAATCGGTCTGTCAGTTGACCCTGCGGGCCAGCCCCAAAACTTCCCGCTGTTTTCGAGCTCGTTGAGCTCGAAAACACTATTGTGAATACATTTTCGAGCTCTACGAGCTCGCAAATACTTTTGTATGCCATTGTTTTGTAAAAAACCATTTTTTAGCATTTCTTTCTCCCACGATATCTCGCGAACGAATTAACCGATTTTGATAGTTGAGGCGGCAATCGACGCGTTTTGTCAAGTTCTAAAGCTGATAAAATTTTGGATTCGATTTATCGAGTCGTTTTTGAGATATTTCAGGAAAAATAAAAAAATTTTTTTTTTCAAATTCTTTCGACAACGGTTTCTCTTGAACGAATAAACCGATTTTGATGGTTGAGGTGGCATTCGACGCGGCTTATAAAGCTCTAGAGCCCAGTCCATTTTGGAATTAATCCATCGAGCACATTAAAAGTTATCCAAAAAAAACATTTTTGAAAAAACTTTATTTTTGAAATATCTCTGAACGAGCCCTACCGATCAAGCTCAATTTCCTCTCGGCTTCAAGATATTGACAATCCGCGTCGAATGACACCTTAAAGTTCAAAATCGGTTCATCCGTTCAAAAGATACAGGTATTTACATACGTACGTACACTCGGACATCATCGTGAAATTAGTCAGGATAGCTCCCTAGGACCTCGAAACGTCGACATCTGATGGAAATTCGATTTTCGTAAATCGGACCGAAACCAATAACTTCCCGAATTTTTGAAAATTTACAATTTTCTTAGCGGGAAGTTAAAAATGGTGAAAATCGTTTTTTTTCGAAAACAACAGCATACAAACGTATTTTCGAGCTCGAAAATGTATTCACAATAATGTTTTCGAGGTTCTTAGGCTCGAAAACAGCGGGAAGTTTTGGGGCTGGCCCGCAGGGTCAACTGACAGACCGATTTTTAACTTCCCGCTAAGAAAATCGACGATTTTCGAAAAATTGGGAAGTTATTGTTTTCACCCCGATTTTCGAAAGTCGAGTTTTCATCAGATGTCGACGTTTTGAGGTCCTAGGAAGCTATTCTGACTATTTTCAGAATGATGTCCGAGTGTATGTATGTATGTGTGTGTGTGTGTGTGTGTGTGTGTGTGTGTGTGTGTGTGTGTGTGTGTGTGTGTAAACTCTTTGTAACTTTTTAACTAATGAATCGATTTGGATGGTTGGCAATCGAAGGAGCTTGTTCGCCCTCAACTTTCCTGAAAATTTCAGATCATTTGATCAAGCAGACTCGAAAATATTGGCAAATTACGAAAAAAAAAAAAATTTTTTTTTTAGTTTTTTAGTGATTTCTCAGAAACGACTTGAACGATCGACTTCAAAATCTAATCAGCTCTAGAACTTTATAAGCCGCGTCGAATGCTACCTCAACCATCTCAATCGGTAAATTTGTTCGAGAGATATCGATGGCGAAAGAAATGATAAAAAACGGTTTTTTTCGATTATCTTTGAAGTGGCTCATCCGATCAATATTAAAATTTAATCAGCTCTAGAATTCAAGAAAACGCGCCGATTGCCACCTCAAACGTCAAAATCGGTTGATTAGTCCAAAAGATATCGGCGCTGAAAAGTTAAAAAAATAACATGTTATGTTATTTTTTCCAGATAAATCAAAATATAATGTGCTAAAATGTGTCTGAAATCATACCAACTCTTTCTCTTTATAGTCTCTTCCGATCATCAGATAATGTCATATAACTTGTTCCTTAGTTTTAAACATATTGTCAGCAAAAAATTGAAAAACACAGTCTTTAATGTTTTTCTCGGATATTCCATATATTATTGCTCTGACCTAAGTCAAAACTCATTCAAATCTTGATTTTGATGACCGACATTGATTTCTGCCTGAACACATTTATTTGAGAGAACATAATCGATAATAAAAATTTAAAAGCCGCTTCTTCATTAATGATTTTCGATTCGTAACTTTTCAAATTCTAGCATAAAACGTAACTTGTTAGAGCTTGAAAAGCACATAAAAAAATGATTGCATATAATAGCATTTTCGAGCTCAAAGAGCTCGAAAATATATTCACTGTGATATTTTCAAGCTCCTTGAGCTCGAAAACAGCGGGAAGTTTTGGGGCTGACCCGCAGGGTCAACCGACGCCCAGATTTTTTTTTATTGTTATGCGAAAAAATAAAAAAAAATGGATACACGGAAAGAACAAGATAGTTCTGGCAAACATGCCAGATTATTCTCAGATACATCTGAGTGAAAAAAAAATTTCAGATGCTTGTGAGGTCTATCCAGATAGAACTGAGATGAATGTAGATTATATTGAAATCTATCTCAGATTTACCTCAGATGCATCTTGGATTATTTATTGTTAGATACTTCTGGCGACTATCCGAAATAGTTCCCAGAAACATCTGCATTGGTTCAGTATCTATCCGAGATTATTCTCAAGTAAATCTCCGATACTTTTTGGCTAGCGCATGCGCGTTGAACGTAGTCATTTATTTTTTTTTTGTATTTTATTTATTCTTCATTATATTTGTTTATTTATAATATATATCCAATATTATATTTTAAATAAATATTATGTATAATAAATATATATTATATTTATTATAATTAAACCAATAAAACGTCTATTGAAAGAGACAAAGCTTTGAAAATAAAATTTTTAACTTCGAGTAATTGTTAAAATTGCAAATAAAAATTGTAAAAAAATATCCCTATAGGGATATTTGTATACTTTATTGTATTTTATCAATTATTTTTATTTCTATATTAACGATATAAAACTTATGTAATTACTTATAATTAGATAAATAAATAAATAATTTGCAATTTTAACAATTACTCGAAGTTAAAAATTTTATTTTCAAAGCTTTGTCTCTTTCAATAGACGTTTTATTGGTTTAATTATAATAAATATAATATATATTTATTATACATAATATTTATTTTAAATATAATATTGGATATATATTATAAATAAACAAATATAATGAAGAATAAATAAAATACAAAAAAAAAATAAATGACTACGTTCAACGCGCATGCGCTAGCCAAAAAGTATCGGAGATTTACTTGAGAATAATCTCGGATAGATACTGAACCAATGCAGATGTTTCTGGGAACTATTTCGGATAGTCGCCAGAAGTATCTAACAATAAATAATCCAAGATGCATCTGAGGTAAATCTGAGATAGATTTCAATATAATCTACATTCATCTCAGTTCTATCTGGATAGACCTCACAAGCATCTGAAATTTTTTTTTCACTCAGATGTATCTGAGAATAATCTGGCATGCTTGCCAGAACTATCTTGTTCTTTCCGTGTAGTCACTATTAAAAAAAAAAAAAAAAAAAAAAAAAATTCGTTCTATTGAACCTGAAATTTTATAAAAATGAATCGAATGCTCATTTAAAAGATTAAGACAACAGAAATAAAAGCTAATAAACAAAAAATGTTATTGAAATGAATCTAAAGATGTTTTTTTCTATGGATACATATTAATTACTCAGAATCGATTAACTTTAATTTTAAACTAGTTTAGAATTTCAATTTATAAAAAAGACTAAATAGAAGAATTTGAAGCCATTTTATGTTTTTATTTCATATATATCGTTAAATAAAAAAAATAAATAAATAAATAGAAAAACATTAAAAAATTGAAACAAAGAAATAAAAAAAAAATCAATTAACGCTATGACTGTTTTGAAAAAAAAGAAATCAACAGTTGGTTTATAATAAAAACACTATATATTTTAATGCGATTCTATTAAAATTTTTTATGAATTAAAGCAATGTTTAACATAAGTAAAATTAAAATTATTTACTTATTATAATTACATATATAAATAAAAAATTAATATAAAAGTTGAAAATGACTTATTAGAAAGTTATATAATTTTTAATTCGTTTTCGGATATTTAGCTGTAGAAACTAAAAAAAAAAATTTAATATAGTCTACTATAGTTTAATAATTTTTGATAATATAAGAGTACATAATATAAGTATGAAAAAATTAAAGATAAACTTAATTTTTATTTTTTTTATTTTCAAGTAAATATAGTAAAAATGATTATATATTAATAAAACATATATAAAATATAATACATATTGATAAATATGATTAGAATTTATTCGAGAAGTAGTTGACATTTTAATTAAAAATTTCAAATAATTAAAACAAAAAAATTATTTATTTACTTAATTTAACAAAAAACAAAAAATTAATAATAATAATAATAATACTATGTGTATTTAAATAAATAATTTTATATTGAAAAAATAATTAAGTACGAACAGGTAATTTAGATACAGGGAGCTACCGTTGTATCCGCCCTCGCTCACGCGGCTGACAGTTAGTGCGCAACTACAATCTTTTTAGACGCCGGCTCGTACTAGTATGAAAGAGTAGTCAGTTGAAGCGGCTCAAGTAAGAGCTGACAGATACTGACTACGGCAAGTTGTATACTATTAACGTAACACTACCACGGGTCGATGTCTATGACTGAATGACTCTTTATGTGGTAAATCGCTACGGCGTTTATATAATATTATGTATAACTTTAAAAAAGTATACAAATATGAAACTGAGTATTGACTTACTTGTTTCCGAGTAAGAATAAAATATCACGTTTACGTGTATAAAAACCAAGTCGCTTTGATAAAAATATCTAGCGAGAGTAATATTTACAAAAATGAGAGGATGGTTGAAAATTAAAAGTTATTATTCAATTTTGTGAATAAATAATGTTAATTTAAAATTTTCAAGTGTTGTAATAAGCAAATGCTTTAAACAACACCACTTTAACAATTGTTAGTATTTATTAAAGACTAACATGTATGTTCAAGTGAAAGAGGAGTAATTCTAGTGTTTTATAAATAAAACATAAACGAAGCTCCCTGGTTGATCCTGCCAGTAGTCATATGCTTGTCTCAAAGATTAAGCCATGCATGTCTCAGTACATGCCGTATTAAGGTGAAACCGCGAATGGCTCATTAAATCAGTTATGGTTCCTTAGATCGTACCCACATTTACTTGGATAACTGTGGTAATTCTAGAGCTAATACATGCAAACCAGAGTTCCGACCAGAGATGGAAGGAACGCTTTTATTAGATCAAAACCAATCGGTGGCTTGTCCATCGTTACTTTTGGTGACTCTGAATAACTTTCTGCTGATCGTATGGTCTAGTACTGACGACGAATCTTTCAAATGTCTGCCTTATCAACTGTCGATGGTAGGTTCTGCGCCTACCATGGTTGTAACGGGTAACGGGGAATCAGGGTTCGATTCCGGAGAGGGAGCCTGAGAAACGGCTACCACATCCAAGGAAGGCAGCAGGCGCGCAAATTACCCACTCCCGGCACGGGGAGGTAGTGACGAAAAATAACGATACGGGACTCATTTGAGGCCCCGTAATCGGAATGAATACACTTTACATCCTTTAATGAGGATCCATTGGAGGGCAAGTCTGGTGCCAGCAGCCGCGGTAATTCCAGCTCCAATAGCGTATATTAAAGTTGTTGCGGTTAAAAAGCTCGTAGTTGAATCTGTGTTTCATACTGTTGGTTCATCGCTCGCGGTGTTAACTGACATGTTATGGAACGTCCTACCGGTGGATTTAGCTAAGGTCAAACTTTGCGGTCCAATTTAATCCTATCGCGGTGCTCTTAATTGAGTGTCGAGGTAGGCCGGTACGTTTACTTTGAACAAATTAGAGTGCTTAAAGCAGGCTTATTTCGCCTGAATACTGTGTGCATGGAATAATAGAATAGGACCTCGGTTCTATTTTGTTGGTTTTCGGAATACCGAGGTAATGATTAATAGGGACAGATGGGGGCATTCGTATTGCGACGTTAGAGGTGAAATTCTTGGATCGTCGCAAGACGAACAGAAGCGAAAGCATTTGCCAAAAATGTTTTCATTAATCAAGAACGAAAGTTAGAGGTTCGAAGGCGATCAGATACCGCCCTAGTTCTAACCATAAACGATGCCAGCTAGCGATCCGCCGATGTTCCTCCGATGACTCGGCGGGCAGCTTCCGGGAAACCAAAGCTTTTGGGTTCCGGGGGAAGTATGGTTGCAAAGCTGAAACTTAAAGGAATTGACGGAAGGGCACCACCAGGAGTGGAGCCTGCGGCTTAATTTGACTCAACACGGGAAACCTCACCAGGCCCGGACACCGGAAGGATTGACAGATTGATAGCTCTTTCTTGATTCGGTGGGTGGTGGTGCATGGCCGTTCTTAGTTGGTGGAGCGATTTGTCTGGTTAATTCCGATAACGAACGAGACTCTAGCCTGCTAAATAGGCGTTTTTGGTATCTTGAAAGATTTACTTGATTTTCGGATTAAGTGATTTTTACTACCAACGTAAATAAATATCTTCTTAGAGGGACAGGCGGCTTCTAGCCGC